>NW_008751818.1:920097-944911 GCF_000715545.1 Opisthorchis viverrini
AAACCCGGTCAGAATTAATTTGAACCCCCCCCCCCCAATCCACCAAAGCAAGATTTTGACAACTTCACTAACCGATAAGAGCCATTAATTGACACTCAACAGGGCTCTAGTGTGAAAATCCGAAGAGGATTGACTTACTGATTGGTTCCCCGTCTGCCTTATAACCTGGCCAATTTCGTGACCTGCTCACTTGGCCTGGTGAAGCCTTTGTGTCAAAAGCGAAACGTTGTCCAAATAAAAACTACCGATTGTTTATCAAGGTCTCGTTAAACGGAACTCCTATTCGTTCGGCCACGAGCGGTATCATGTACTACTGCTGTTTACTGATCCATTATGGTAGACAGTGTCATGGGCTACAGTCATCCTCAACGTATTAGTCCGATTCTTCTCGCCATGGGAGAAAATGAAATACTATAGGAGAAATTGAAAGTGAACATTATGGATCAGAACGGCAGATTGGGATCCAAACCGGACCCATCATCATATGCATGAAGAGCCAGCTATTCAAGTACGCTTTCTGCGGTTTGGCTAATTGATTAGCCGGCCTCCGATGGGACGGTTAGTTGATGTACACCACCTGGTAGTGACGCAAGCCCTTCGTGGACTTCCAACTGGACGCCACTTTCGTCCCAGTGATGGAGACGTTGTTTTGTGATTAGGTAGTCCGATCATTAGGTGGGGTTGTGGGTAGCAATCTCGGCTCTCATTTGTTTCGGCTACCGTGAATCGTCTGTAGCTGGAGCTATCGAGGATTCAACTGGCTCGATAATCTTTAATCTTTACCAGTTGTTGGTATTAGGTTTTATTCTTGAGCCCGATTAGAACATTTTGCGGTATGGATTAAATGGTCTTCGGCCGCATATTTTCCATCAAGCGCCACTGAGCTCGTAATCCGAACCACCCCTACCTGAACCATTCAAGGAAGGAGGTAAGGTCATCCATCAATCAGCGTTCGTCCATCTGCTTCTATTTTGGGGGAGGGAAAGGAGGCTGTTCCAGAATTGAACTGGTTATAATGCCCACTTAAAAGAAAGGCCTGTGGATATGGCTGTTACCTAGCAATCAGTCTGACTTCAATTTTAACGAGACTCGGCGTCATTTGTCCTTAGTCACTTTGCGATCATCCGTGGGGCATTGACTCGAGGGCAGCAAACATATCTGGTTTAAGTTGGGTTGGTCATATCTTTACGTAATCAGAGCATCGACATACGCTCAGATGACCTATATTATTGGTATTCATGGATTTCCAAGGCTCATTCGACTATTGACCAATCTGTTCTCGTTAATACGCTTGCTCAGCGGATAATGTTACAATAATTTGTGAACATAAGTTATTTGTATTATCCGATTCGTGAGCGTGGGGAAGCTCACAAATTCCTTCGCACAAAAGGCAGTGTCTGACAAAGATCGTCACTGTCACCATTTCTATTCAGTTTCGATAACGACGAGAGAACGAAGCGAACGATGGAAGATCTTCCAAAAACATCAGCATACTGAAATTTCTTACGGATCTAGGGCCTAAGCCAGTCACAGCAGTTGGACACATCGTTTCACTGTTAGAATGAGGTGAATGTAAGCTTACACTCCCGGATTACGGAAAATAATTGATCTTGTTGTTGTGTTGTCAACTTGTTTTCGACTCCGTGTTGCATGAAGTTAATTTTTAAGATGCCTTTACGAACCGACTTTAGCTGGGCAGCAAGCTTCTTAAGACCGTGTATCCACTGTTTACTTTTCTAACACTTCACTTTCCTGTTTGTAGATAGGAAACTCGCACATAGTGGACGCTTCAAAAGAGGAAGAAGCTTGCTCTTTGTCTCGGTACATTCTATTCATTACTTCACTACTTCTCTACAGGCTTTCTGTGGTGGTCTATCCTGACGGCTGTACGGGCGATATGCTACAAGAAGGATGCGGGAGTTGTCAGCTCGGAACTATTATGGATATGTTTGAGGTTTGTATCCTTTACGAATCCTCATAACAACTTTAAAGCTTGCTAAGAAAGTTGGTATGGAATTAAACGGTGCACTTACGAAAACGCTGCGTTTGGAACGTGGATGCGGGAGTTGTCAGCTCGGAACTATTATGGATATGTTTGAGGTTTGTATCCTTTACGAATCCTCATAACAACTTTAAAGCTTGCTAAGAAAGTTGGTATGGAATTAAACGGTGCACTTACGAAAACGCTGCGTTTGGAACGTGAACTGCGGTCTTAGGATGCTCTGAGAGTGTGAAACAACTCCCCCTCCCCTGTAAATTACTTCTGTTTTGTAATAAATCAATCAGTGACGAATGAGATTTACTCTGAGCAGCGAGACCAATACATTGTGGATATCTAAAAATCAGCTTTACCATCAATTCATCACAAATTTATTCTACTGCACGACGCTTTGGCGCGCGAGTACTGCTTATTAGGTTATCCATAAGCCCTAGCCACATACTTACCTCAGAAGAGTTGGCTGAACATACGATTCAAGTAATCTACCACTCCAAATCCTTAAATGCACAAAAAGTCCATTCATAATGGCTGTAGTAGCAAAACGAATTCCAATCTTGCATTCCTTGTTTCCGCAGTCATGGGCATTGTGTCGTATGTACGGTGTCCTTCCGGCAAAATACGGTGATTCGTAAAATACATTGTTGTCAACGGCGGACTTAACTAAATTTCTCGTTCTTCGGTGGAATGTGCTGCACAAAGACCGATCGATGTTTGAGTTGACACGATATTCAAAATGTCGCTGTATACTTTCTTGACGTAACGCACCATTCCCAAGGCAGCTTAATACCGGTTTCGTTCTCTGAGATAATCGGGCAGGCGTAGTCCTCGGTTTTTCATCACCGAGCGCTCTTAGTGTGTGTTATATCAAGGAAATATACGTTGGTATTTCGAATACCGTGCCAACGGAGGTCTGAGGCGGTCTTTGTGGAGCTAACTCATTTGAGTAGTATCATAGACGAGAAATTCAACTGAGTCTATCGTAATTGCCAATGTAGTTTGAAAATAAACGTACAATTTGGTGTTAAAGTGGAACATAAGGTTGATGGAAACTCGGGGACTGCGCTACCCGATTAGCCTAGGGAAGGGTGAAATCACGCCGTTTGTTTTTTGAGTCAGTTCGCAAAAATGTAATAGCGACGTAAAAAAGCGTAACGGTGAACGTACCGTCGAAAGTCCAGTTGGTGAACTATATCAATGCTCACACAGCTAAGGATGGCTCAAAGGTTAGGGTGCAAACTTACGAATCGGAAAGTACCTTGTTGGAACCTAAAAACTCCGCATCTCGACTGCTCCTGTCTAGGCTTGGCGCCCTGGCAGTATCTCGGCCCTTCATCAGGTGGCTTGGCAACTAGGCACCGAAAGGATACTACAGTTGAACCATTGGTATATATTTGCTCAGAGTCGTTTTTGCGTCAGAGCAACGTTAGATACAACTCAGTGCGGCCTCGCGTTGCTGATTGTTTAGTCGCACGATTAACAGTCTCGACGGTACAGTGGTATGCGATGAACTGGCCCGCAGTGTATTGATTGCGTTACATCGGTTGGTGACCGCGTCATGGATGTTATGGTCCATATTATCTGCTTCGGTGGGTAATACCAGTAGGACTTAGTAGGGCATACCTACTGAGTCAAAGCGGGTATCGGAAGTGGGCTTGGGTCACATCAAGGGTGTAAATTTATAATCGTTCAGCTGTGGCACCGTTTCGGCGCCTATCTGCCATGCCACAAGTAGGAAGCACGGGGGCTGGGATATTTCCAGGTTGTCCAAGCCTAGACAGGGGAAGTCGAGAGACAGAGGTCAGGTTCGAACCATAAACCTTCCGTTCAGTAAATTTGCGATCTAACCACTTGAGCCATCTCGCCCCACATGAGAGGTGTGTTACCAATTTATTGAAAGGCTGTAGTCATTTCGAACTAGGACAAGGCCTTACAACAACCTTGTTCAGTTGATCACCGCGACAACCATGCCCAAACACAGCAGAATGATGGACTAGCCTGTTCTAAATTTCGTATTGGGGAGTGTTATTAACACCACTGTGACAATGTCCTTCGCCATTGCAAAACCGAATGTCAATTAGACGGTGAAACGGGGGTACGGAGATAGGACATTCGTCTTTCGAACATAATGCTAGGCCTGAAATCTGTATGTTCCCCAGTGAGTGTGATGACGGCCACTGCGTTCACTGTCGTGCGGTTGCTACACAGAAGCTGGATACTCAGCTTGCAGTGCGGTAACCTTCTGGCAATCTAACCGCCCAGTCGATATACGTAACCAAATATTAACTCAGGAGTCTCCATCCCCTTTGGGCGATAGCCGACTGAAGGTATATGTCGCGTTGTCCTACTCAGAGGCAACGCTCATCTCTTCATCGCCAAAGGACATTAAGTGTGAATTCCATCCCTGTCTTTTAAGGTCAACAACGACTTGTTTCGTGAGTATTTCGAATAGCCCTGTCCATGCACACTGGCGTATTTGTTCCGCATCAGGAAACTTTGCCTACCTGCAGGTTGTTTTCCATAGATAACGGGACCACACATGCGAAACTAGTGGACCACAACGTATCGTGTCATGCAGTGGAAACGGACCGCTCCAACTCCCCATGGCGGAATCCTCCGAACCACCATAATTTCGCGATTCAAACGGTAAAACTGGGCACTAGAAAGCCCAACCCAACAGGTTTTTCGTTTTTGCCTCCTTGCGTTTCAGTTGGCATAGCGGTAGCCTAGGATTATGGCCTTTGGTTCGTTCGGTGTGTCGAGTAATTCGATCGCAAGGGTCTTATCATCAAGCGGTCTAAGTTATTCATATGCCCTGAACAACGGCGTTCCATCGAAAACACTTGTGAGAACGTAGCGGGTGAGCATGAACCTGACGGCCGCCTCCGAATACTGTGAGCTTTGAAGAGTGTCGGCTTTAGCCACTGAAGACGGAACGGCAAGGTTACTATACATAGTGCAAGCAAAATTACTGTATTGACCCGACGTTAAACGGAAGCCGGTAGTATAGGTGTTCGTGCACACATTACCTTACGTTTAACGTAAGTGGTAAATTCAACCACAATCGGCATGACCGATTGATGAAAGTGATCGGTCAAATTTCGGGAAACCAAACCTCTTAACTCAATGCGATGGATCGGCTGGGGGAAAATTTACGGAAGTTGCACTTCAAATAAGTGCTTCTAATCAATCTTGATTTGATTCCCTGTTGCTCCAGGAAACTCATACATGAAACCGTCTTAGGCATAAATCTCCGAACAGATTAGTAGTTTCTGAACCCAAATTGAGGCAATTGGACGTCAAAGCAAGCAAGGCCGAGAGACAGAAGCTTAACTGTAATTTGAGGAGGGCCTACATTTATCTACAAACTTTCGAAGCCATATTCAGACTGTTCATTCATAAGGAATCTATTGTTAGTGCGTAAGTGTAAATCATCAAGTTTGACCTGCAAAGTTGCTCAACTGGAGCAGGATCCCTTGATTTCTTAATTGTTATCATATTACGATAGAGAAATAACGGGCTTCACGGTAGATGTATTGATTCAACCACTTCTTTTGTGGGTGTGGAGTTTTCTTTGTCTGTTTTGGCAAACAACGTTTTCTCCGTTGCACGCGCCAGATCACCAAGATGTCGCCTCTAAGTACTACAGAGCCATCCACACTCAGATCTGTCCAGTGAAGTGACTGAAATGGTTCACTACGCCTCCTGGAAATATGCGACGCAGTCGCTGGTTCGAAGAACTACTGAAAGTGTACCGGTCATCCATAAAACCAGAGGTCTTGTTATTACCGTTTAGCTAATGACTGCAATGCATACACACGTGGATGTGGAAACCATCAAATGAGAAGAAAACAATAAACCTGCTGATACTACCTGAAATCCGACGCCCGATGTGACGGGAAGCCCCCATGATTTCCGAGAACTAACATACTTCAAATCGAGGCGATATAAATTGTCAACAGTTGGGCTTGCATTGTGAGTGAAGCAAACAATTCAGTATAGAACCGTTACGTTCTTCCGCCAGTAATTGCAGAATTAAATTAGTCTCGGAGTATGTGACCTGTAGCCAAAGCTGAAGCTTCGATTGCGGAAGGGACACAAACTAGGCCTTTATAATCGACAATTAAGCATCCTACGACCCCTGTGAAGCATTTGCAGAACCGTATCATGGGGAAAATTTTATTGTTCAAATCTAGCGGAATCATCGGAACATATCCGGTAGGAGTCTTCTTAAATATCTCCGGAAAATTTCGTGAACACTTAATTACCCAGAAAATGCTTTTTAACTAGCTGCGTAAATGGAGCATGAGGGTACACGGATTTTTGATGCATGGCAAAAGGTGGGCGTCGAGCAACGAGGGGTGATTTATGGTCACTCGATGGTTAGCACACATGAATAATGCCATCCGACTTAACAAGAGGGGCCATGGGCTTACAATAGTCATTAATCGTACACGCTCTCAGTGTTACCAATCTTCAGTCGCAAAGAAAAAGGTTACGGGACTTTGAGGGGTCGATACTGAATCAGGCTGAAAGTTTCATGGTAGCATTTAAACCTTTCGAACCCGTCGACTGCATTCTGGTATTGGACAACATTTCACCAAGCTTCGTATCATGCGCTCCGGATTTAACCGTGGGTACGACATCCAGGCAGTCGTGATCGAAAGGCTTGAGACCGTCTCCTTCCAGCACACTGACCAGGAAGACGTGCTGGCGAAATATGTACTACGTTGTGGTGACCTGGAGAAGGGTCAGTCAGCTACAGGACCGTCCAGAATCGCTGATCCCCGTGATACATGAAACATGAAAAGCAGCTTAGTCACTATATTTTCTTGGGGCTGATTCACCCATGTAAGTACGCAGGTTCTCTTGGCAAGCAACCATCGCTAAAAATGGGGACTTTGGACCACTTTATAACTCCGCGCGAACTGGAAATTCTTCAATCTTCACAACTATGATGGTGACTGTGCACAGCCTGGAAGCTTTTATTCACTCTGACTTTTGCACGTGTACATGAATGGGTTCAACGCGCTATCGATGGTCTTACTTTTACAAAATCTGAGGATGAAACACTGAACAAGCGACAGACGCGCTTCAGTTTGGTCCGATTTGTCCCAGTCCAATATTGTCAGGTTGTTATATAGGGACTTGCTTCAGTGATCCATCATCGACCAGACATAGATCTGCATTGGGTATGCTAACAGGTCGAAACCAACGTGCCAGGTTCCGTTTGCAAGCGGGGACAAACGTTTTAACAAACCAGCGTCGTATCAACACACCGCCCTTTTAAATTCTGACGGGTTTTCACCAAACTATCCGGAACTTGATTCGGTTAGCCGATTAGCACTCAAACAGTGGGATGAGAAGTAATCGCCGTACAGATAGATGGAATCTCCACTCATTCAGCCACCGCGTGCGCCATGGATCACGAACAATGAAACCCATCGAGATATTTGTCCTCCATCTGAATGACAGGCTATTTAAACGGAAATAAGTGGGACATTGCAAAGCAGCAGTTGTTCGTGAGTTTTCCTATCTACAGTGTTTTACTTCCGAAAAGTGGACCTCTGCAGGATACTTGTATTAAGTGAGGGTGAATGCAGAAAGCTAAACAGGTTGACTTATAGATCCATTCATTCGCACCTGAACCAGAAACTTCATAATTCCTGCAGCAATTTAGAGGAGAAAGCCAGTATTCAGAAGGGAGACGGAACACACCATTCTCACAGCAACCAATAGTTTGGTTGCAAGATTCAAATGTCGTCATAACATCTAAAGTCAAATATTGTGCAAAGAAGTTGTATTCACATCAGTCTTGTCTGAACGGTTCTCCTGTTCTGGTGCACTTATTCCGGTTACCGCACACCAAAAAAGGGAAACCGCAGGGTACAATGTTAGCCAATCAGAAGTCCACATACCAGGACACCCGACATTCGGGAAGAGCTTATTAACACCACCCAGACAGTGCACGTTTGTTTCATCATTACGCCTGAACAGACGAAATGTTCATGCTTAAACCACACGAGGACAGGAGGTGGGCTATTCAAACAACAGTGACATGGATGTGAATTCTATACATCCTGCAAACACTAACTAATAATCAGGTGTCTGGTGACACTGGAAAGAATGGCTGTAATTTATTTTGCTGTATCGTTCACTTGGGGATATGCATAATAGGGAAAACGTTAGTTGCCCTGTGCTGAATGGTACGGTCGGTTATCGAGGTAGCGTGTTGAAGATCCTAGTGTGAACAACAAACATTAAAGTATTTAAGGGACAAACGCCTTTACCCGGTTAATTGAAAAACCAATAAATTAATTCTCTTCATGTTTACATTCAATCAAGTCAGGGTAAATACACTGATTCGTACTGAATATTCGTAGGATTCCGCCCACATACACTCGAAATTTAGGAACATTTTGGTTCCGCCGATGCGTGTTCCTTTGTGAGAGACCATGCCGCATTACCTATATTAGTTAAAAGGCTAGGATCAACCATCGGTTCTAGTGAGTGTGGTACTGATTGACGGAAGGCGTCAGAATCAAAGAGCCATCCATCCAACTCCACTCCATTACAGAAAGATTAGGGTGCTGCTGGGACCATCGTTTAGTTGGAACACGTCAGAATTCGTGCCTATTCTTTTTCAGATTTTAACAGATGGATCACCTGACCCAGGTGATTCAAACCCAGTGAGTTGGAAACGGCATTTTAAAAGGGCAGCATATCTGGTCTGCCAGACCATTGAGAACCGAAACGAAAGACTGGAACATCAACGGTACATCCCAGTGATATTGAACTGAGAAGACAGACAGTATTCGAAAACGTTCCTTTGACATTAGCGTACCCGAATGGTGATTGTGAAATGATCGCCAGTTTACTCCCATCATCTCAGTATTAAACGTACAAATCCAGCATTAAGACGAACAGCTCAATTAGAATGCAAGGGATCGACAAAGCGACGGTTGTTCGTGGAGACTTGCGTGGATTTCCGATTTACTAACATAGCAGTGTAAGTGTAAACAACCAGTGGGATCAATTAGCTTCAACTTTAAGGAATAGCATTCTCTGCATGTTTTGTGTGCTGTCGGTGCTGTCTTGAATAAGTCATCTGCTAATTAGTGTAGACCTGAGATCTGTTCAACATATGTAGTAAAATGTTGACTCTGGATTGTGTTACGCCGATGTTTCTTCATACTGCACACAAAGTTGCCGCTAGCCCAATTTATGGAGGGTGCGCAAAACAAATCTCTGGCATTAGCCTTGACAGCAGCATACTGGTGATGCCTAAGGGTGCACAGTATGAGTTGAAAGAAATAAGGGCGAGGGACTTATTATCAACAGCCTCATCTTAGTCTCAACGACGAAGAACAACATGCACGTATCATGGAACAACAACGAGATGAACGAATCTAAGCATCACGTAGAAGTAGGCGTTTAGCAGGATTAAGCCAACGTCGTCTGCGAACCCCCTCCACATAAACCCACTGTACACTAACGAACGTCAGCTTGGCAGTCAGAGTATGAAGTGATAGTACGATCACCACCGAGACCGGTCACTTGCCATGCCCTGTGGGGTCCCTAACCAAATGCAACGACCCCATTTAGATCACAGCAATGTTCGACAGCAACTGTCTTCATTTTGAGATGCGAAGCCATGGCCTGCCCTCCGCGGGCCTCGCCAACAAAAGTTCGGAGTCAAAGACAGTTTTCCTTGGTAGACGGTAGTTGGGCATGCGTAGTGCATATCTCAACCACATCAACTGATGAGTTTCAGTCGCTACCTCAATGATTCCGATTCATCACCCAGCACTAGCATGCGCAACATTTCATTGCGAGATAGTAACACCAGCAAACGTACTCGTCGGTCTGAAGGCACTGCTGACAAGTCGTCTGGAGCCGCTTAAGGTGCTCAGACCAGTACAGCTGGACAAGTTACACAACCATAGAGTAAGACCATCCTTGAAGCTGCCCTGCAGACACACTCTCTTAGCTTCAGTGAAATTCGTTTCTGATGCCAGTTCTCAATTGACGCTCGCTACCTGATAATGTGAGCACTGACCTCTTCTGCTATGATATACTCATGGATTATGCGGCTTCCAAGTTGAGTGAACTTCTTCCGAAATTCGAAATCCAGAAGCAATACTTTGCACTCAGAAGGCGTAAAACACATTGGAGCCAAGGGTCACATCGTAGATTGTCTAAAGTGACCTGTGCGAGCTGACGGCCGTCAAACAGCATCACAATCACCAATAGTAATGCATACTGGCACCTGACTGTCATACACACACGTCGCAAACTCTTAAAAGACCAGAAGTGTGGGAAAAGAGGGAACAGGAATTATATTTACAACTTGCAGGGGCGGTTCACTTTGATAAAGTATATACAGGATTGGCCTATCTATGAAATCAGGGACTCTTTTGAGGTCGAAAAAGCCGCAACTGATCAGCGGCTGAATGTATGGTGCTGCTTAAGAGTCTGACGTGATGTGAAGTCGTGACCAGCGCACTTCTTACCGGGGTTTGGCATGGCAGTATTGTTGAGGCCACTAGGTACATCATTACACTTGTAAGGCCTATGCCTATGTGGATGGGACTATCGCTTTGTGCTCCTTTTCGAATAGAGGCATACCAGTTGTTCTGTGAGCAATTTGAGACACATTTCTGTTCCCTGATAAGTTTAAACAATATGGTTAAAGTTGAGTCCAAAAATGCACCGCTATCTTTAACTAGCTCGTGTGAACTCACCTGTTCCATCAGCCTCACATTGTTTCAAGACAGAGTCATAATCATTCACCAACTCGAGAAGGATCTAATCTCAAACCACGGCCCGAGCTGAATGGGTCAAATGAAAGGTATAGGTATCCAACTTGATGGCCAACTAAGCTGCTGTTAAAAATATCCTGCTGTGACCCAGAAGCTGACTTTTATTACATATCACATTTCCACCAATATCTTCAAGACAGAGTCATAATCATTCACCAACTCGAGAAGGATCTAATCTCAAACCACGGCCCGAGCTGAATGGGTCAAATGAAAGGTATAGGTATCCAACTTGATGGCCAACTAAGCTGCTGTTAAAAATATCCTGCTGTGACCCAGAAGCTGATTTTTTTTACATATCGGATTTCCACCAAAATCTTTGATTAACCAAATAAAAAATGCACAGGGTCGTTTTCCGGAGTAGCCGGAACGGCTTCGGTGCACCCACGAAGAACCACCCTTGTCCCTTCTGCGAACTTGCTGGTTCCACTAGACCTTAATCACAGATAAAACTTGTTTGAACCGTTGTCTAACAGACCGTCTGGCCGATTTATGCTATGCTTTCGAAGCCGTAACTCTTATCTCGAGTGACAGTGACCGTTCCGAGATCCAGTTATTATATGCACACGTGGAAACAGCTGCCGAGTTTCTAGCGTCGCGTAAAGCAGTCATTTCTTCCAAATTGATTAATGTCTTCTGAAGAGCTCGCTTTCAAAGCACCACAGTAGGTTTTGGTATGTTTGCCTAGTTCAAAAAGCTTCTCGACCACTAAACGGGAGTTTTGCTTCTTAAGCCTATTCTAGAATTCAGTGAAAAAACTCAATCGAACGACAGTATGGTATGAATGAAAATTCCGGAATAATAGATAACCTGGTAGCGCCACCATCGGTAGCTAACTCATACGTGACCGATTTCTCTCCAAGGTCGCACAGCAATAGGGAACGCCAAGCAGCATAACTGAACCCACTCCGCATAGATCCATCACCGGCGAGGAACAATCAGTGATCAGTACAGAACTAAACCTACCACCAAAGCGTTCCTCGCAACGAAATCCGCTGTGAACTCTCCATAGTAGATAAGGCGGTGTTCATCTCACGGAAGCATTGCTACCGTTGGCTGATGCATATGCTTAACATAAACAAAGATCCGCTGGTATTTGGCACAGTCCGAGTTCCTATGAATGCGGACAGGCGAAGGGTACAGAGAAGGTTGTCTACGATTTCGAATCAAGCAACACAGCCCCAGTTCAGGAGCCGAAACCCATCCGAATGAGAATAGCTGCGGTGGCTGAAAAGATTTTCATGTATCTTGCAGCCGAAGCCGTCCAAATAGCGGTTTTTCAGCTCATAACCCCGTGCATCGCGGTGCAGTGGTTTCAACTGTTGCAGCTTCGTCCACTGAAGATAAAAATAATAAGAGCCACGCGTTTGGAGGCGATAACCTAATCTGTGCGTGATTTGACAAACGGAGCTCTTTGTCCACTACGGCTTGAGGTAAGAGCTACGCATTGAAGGTGATAACCTTGATGCCACATCTGTGAGGGGTTTGTCTCGTCTCGCCGTCCCCATCCGGGAAGACGGCAGTTACGAACGCGACTCAGTTGCTAAATCATGCACTGACCGCCTCTCGGTCGTCTCGAGTGGGCAACGAGGGCTCTATATGGCAAATAGTCCTTCGGCACAAGATGCACGTGGAATGTGACTAACCGATCTATCGGTGGGAAGTGGGTTTTCCCGAAGACTACTTGGAGTACTTGCGTACCAGTGGTCTCATGTTCCCACCAGGAATGCGCGGGTCAGTAACTTGTTGACCAGTTTTCTTGAGAATTCGAAAACAGGGGAAGGTAGATGTAATTGACGGTGTGCAAATCGCCGCCAGCCAGGTGTTTGAGTGATTTTCCTGCAACTCGACTTTACGGAAGAATGGTCATCGAGCGAAATAGGTGTTGTTAAGAAAGAATACTGAAGGAACCTGGGATGCGTTGGCAGTTGCGTACTTACGCTTATCGGTCCTGCTGTATGGTGCGAAATAGCTGAGGACTAAAGTCATCACTATGACCAATGTGATGTGTGTTTGTTTGTATCCCTTTGTCCTATGCGGGCTCAGATACCATCGGGACATCCGAACAAAAACGGTGTGACGATTAGGGTCCTCAACCAAGGCCTTTCACTCAAGAACCAAAATGAAAGGCAGCGGTGGCTAGCGTTCGCTTAGACTGCCCAGCTGGAAGTTTGCACCATTCTGAGACAGGGAAACGGTCCCGTCAGCGGAACGCATGAAACTCTGAGGCAAGCACAGTAACTTACAAACAAGAATAATTACTTTTACCTAAAATTCCTTTTCTGTCCTGCAGCGATCACTGATCGATCCCCACAAAAAGTCACATTGCTTTGCCCATAAGGTGCATCGGGTTTTCTAATCAGGATCATTCAACACCACACACCCGTTGGAGACTAACGTTAGGGGAGCCTACAATTTGCCGTTGGCGAAGTCCCAACACTCTACACCAATGGCAACATCCATTTGTTCTTGGATGCTTGCCAACATTGCAAACACGCCAGGCTGTTTCCTATCGACCTTTATCAAACACTTATCCCTCTTATTTCCTTTGTTTTGATCAAATGGTTTCGGTCAGGATTCTACCAATGGGATCCTCGCATAGCACAACAATGTAGATAATACGCGGCCAATTACTGAATATAATGCGAACTTGTCACCTGGGGATCGAACCCGTAACCTCTTGAGTACCGGAAGAGTTCTGTATGCACTATGCCAACTCGGTTTAAGATGGCAGAAGTTAAAGTGTGGATTTGGTGATCGGAAGGTACGTGGTTCAGCACCATTATCCATAGCGTGGCATCAGTGTTCAACCCTAATGCTTCGCTGCCGTACAGTTATGATTTACTTGAAAGATTTATTGTTAAGAAAATAATCAAATTCAACGAGGAAACGACTTAGCGCCAGGTTACCACAATCATTCTGAGGCGCGTGCACCTCCGGATACTCATTCCAGCAATCTGAATAGAAACTGACAATGCCACTGACATAGATGAACAGCCATATCTCGAAGCGTCTCTAACCAGGCAGTGGGGATCACACGGTCCCTATGTTGGAAGGCGATTAGCACCGGCAGCACCCAAACGTCATATCCCTCTGCCAGGTCAAGGGGTGACCGCCTCTCTGCTTCCGCCACATCGAATTGGGCTCGGAAAACGACACTCTCTTCGACAAATGATGGTTCGACATACGAAATACATATCCTAACCAACGCAGCTCCTGGTGCAGGATACAATCTTCAACGGAATTCCCCATTACCTCGCTACGGATTCGCCGCCACCAACACGATCTATGGTCCTAAAACGATTGTCGAAAACGTCTTAGTTCCACTGCTCAAACGAACTGATTCTCACAGCCATACAACAAAACAGCCCGCAGTGTAGCCTGACACACACGTCCCTAGAGACTCAGAGATATACCGCTTTGACGCCATAAGTGTTTCAAAGTAACGAACGCGACCTCGGCCTTGCAGGTTCGTGCATTGAACTCTTCTGTCACACTACAATTAGAACTAATACGACTTCCAATATACACAGAACGCTTCACGGTTTTGAGTGCGTTGCCAGTGACTGCATGTCCAGGAGCATGACCCAACACTTTGTGCGTGCAAACCAATGGACGGGATTTGGTCAGTTCAACCAAAAACACCTACGGCTTCTCCACCTCTTCGAAGACGAGAACGACATCGTCTGCATAACCCAGATCCACGAGGTTTTCACCACAGACTGAGGATCTTTCAGCGTTCGCCCCATTATCTCATCGATAAAGAAATAGGAATAGGGTGACATCCCTGACGGACGCTACTTAATATACGGAAGCTTTTGGAGAGCTCTCCGTATATTCTCACACGCGCGGAAGTTTCAGAGTCCGAACTTCCGAGGAGTCCCTTGATGGCAAACGTGTCAAGGTGAATGTAATGGTCCCTTCCTTGTTACTTCAACCAACCTCGCGCTCACTAAACCACGCGACTCCTTTGTTCCGCAGACGGACAAACCACGTGACGAAACCCTGTCCCGCTAGCAACCTAGGTCAACAAGTGAATTTCCGTCTTGTACGCACTATGTATGTATGCACTATACATTCGTCAGGCTTTCCTAAATGAAGGAGACAACATAGTCACCACACACGCGCGCCCGGGGGCAACAAGTTAACTACGGGCAATTACGGAACATGTATAGCAGCCATACTGCGAAGAAAACATGTTCCCCCGTCCAGACTGTCAAATAGGAACTCTCACAGACGGTAAATTCTTCTTTTCACTTACTCCACTTCTCGCACTCCATTTATACATGGTGCAACTCGCCACTGCAAACTACTGTAACAACTATCTGTTGTATGATTGTCATTACACTCCATCTCCCGTCGAACATAACACTGTTATTATTAGTGCATATAACTTCTGAATTACATTATGGCGTTCATCACTAACAAGAACAGATCAATCAACCGAGTAGATTGCGCCTTGGCGTTGTTCTGGCACCAGAAGGAGTGTGCAGGAGGGGTCAACATGACCCCTACCAGGCCGAAATCCTGCTTGCTGTTCTCGAATCAGGTTCACGAGCCACCATAAGGCGATGAACCACAACTGACGTCAAGATTGTCGCTACGACCGGGGTAAGACTGATTCCCCTCTGGTTACTGCAATTGTCCCGGGCACTCTCCTGTTCCAAAATACAAGCGTTGACTGAGGACTGTGAACAATTCGAGTGGTTCATCCATAACAGAAGTTCGGTGGTGCTTGAGAGAACAACTGCAGTCATAAATCCTCAAGACCGTACGAGGTTCCACGTTCACCGTATAGGGCTCCCGATTGGTCACCACAATAAGTGTTGTTCGAAGGATTTGACTCAATGGTCGAGGTTGGTTGGCTGCTCTCTTCTGACCCTTAATTGTCTAGCGCACAGGTGGTTTCTGGGGACCGGTCGCACGGACCAACTGAAATAGCTTCCAGGCATTCCCAGCTGCTGTGCCTTTGTCAATTATTAGGTGTCCGCGCCCACCAGAACCTACGGTGAGCGCGCACACTGACTCTCACTTCACGTCAGACAATTCGTCGGGGCATTTCTCCGAGACCTAACCGGTGTCGATATTGGGCCTGGTAAGAACGTGTCACAGGGAAAACTGTCACCACTGTGCAAAGAGGTGGCGATCACATCCCAGTAAGGATTTACTGTCGATGGCAGAGCCGTCAGAAGTGAACACAGAAGACGAGTCTGGCGAATTCGTCTAACATCCGGATTTACACATCTCCCAGATGTTAAGCGATTCGCAAACCTCACGTGATCCTGGAAGACATGATTAGAGTCAATCCTTCGCACTTCTATGGCTTCTATCGGGGCTTGGACAACCTGGCAGTATCTCGCGCCTCGTGCTTTCTTCGGGTAGCATAGCAGCTGATGTTACCAATGAACGAATATCATCGCAAACTAGTGGAGTGTTCACCTTAAATTTTCGTGCCATAACTCCAAGTAGCGCGAGTGGTCAGCTTACGCAGTTCGCTGTCATCTCCATTGCTTTCATTCTGTGGTTCTGAGATGAGAACATTCCAGTTGCAACAACTTTTCAGTGACCAGATGGCACGCCACTAAAGGAAGCACTGAGTGAGATACTGTCACGCCGCCCGACACCAGACAGGATGCACAATTAGGGTTCGAGCGACAGACATACCGACCAGTCAGTTCGCGCCTTAAACACCGAGTTATGTCTAGCTGTATGATTTCACGCAAGGCCGAATGAGATCCACTCGCAAGCCCCGTCATGTCGCTAACCAACAATGTATATAAGCCCGTTGAAATAATTCTAGCCAAGCCCACCAGAAAAGCTCGAAAAACACTGACTTGCATTACGGTAGCAGCACATCCCGCAATCGACTTTCGACGAGGAACGCTAGCCCGGCGCACATCACTCGGTCCAAATTCGTTCAACATAACCTCAAGCCTATAACATTTTTACTCTCGCAGACAGGCGCAGGACGCAGTTCCCGATTGTCAATCAGCCACTTCGGAAACGTCAGCTCATCTGATTGAGGAGCAATGGGACCCGGACCCACTTGGGTGATGCATTCGAGGCTAGACAGACAGCAGTCATATAAACATCCGATGCCGGGGAAGATCGAATGATAACCAGTTTCAGCTAAACCCATTATTTTTCAAAACTATGCTGTCGGATAGGATTCCTTGAAAAATTCACCCTACAGCGACGCAAGCACGCAGCTGAGCGAACTCATGACACTTTTGGAAAAATCACGAATATAACCCGAGGGAGTACTTCACCACCATTTGTTATATTACAGCCCGTTCATTCCGCCAAATTTAGAAAGCGGCATCCTCGCAATCAGCATGTATTTAGAAATACAAAGGATGAACTGAAGTCACTAGGCCTTGACATTCGCGTTTGGCCCGCGCCGACGACCACCAACCATTTGAACAACAGCCACAAACCTTTTGTTGTACTGCATTCGCCGTTTCGCACGACCCCGGGGTTTCTTTTTCTTCTCCTGCTTGTCAACTTTTGGTGTCTGACCTCGGACTTTACCAGCACGTGCCAAAGAACCATGAACCTTGCCTGATTAACAATGGTTTCGATTAGTTTTCCAACTCACCTCCGAGGATGGGGACAACAACATCAACAGCGGCGTCAAGGAGCGAACTCAAGTGATCATCGTCTCGCACGATGGAGGAGCCACTGTACAACTGTATGCCATCCAAAGGTAAATTGTCCTCTTTTGCAAGAAAAATCTTCAAATCCGCACCTGTTTGGCAACATTCTGTGTCAACCACACGGGTATCGAACGACCTGACGACCAACTGCATTTCACGCGAGAAAACCGAACGGTCCGCTAGTGCGAAAACAACTTAAAACAATTTTTCTTCTGAATGGACCTTCAACCATCACTGGTCTCTGTGAGCTGAGTCCGGGATACTTCAACTGCTTGATGAATTTTTGTCGGATAATAACAATGTAACACACTGAAAGTTTGGCGCTTTATTTAAATCTTGCAGGGACTGGAACGATAATCATAAGCGGAGGAAATTTGAGGCTTTCGGTTGATGTGTGAACATTCAAATTCACCGAAAGCTAGGCTTGATGCCAGACTTTGAGAAGGTTTCTGTCCTTGCAGAAGTGTAATAATGGCCTATGTTGCCGGCATGAAATGCCCGCATCAATGGAACTCATGGGCTCAGAGAATCTGCCCATCAACTGAAATACATCCAAGCAAATCGCAATCAGTATTAATCGGAATGCTGGCTCCGAAGAACAGACAAAAATTCGGCGAAGCCAGGCATGAAAAGAATTTTTCAGCCGCATGTTTATACCTGTGTGACCCCGGGCAAAATTGGACAACTGGACAAATTGGACCGTTAATTGGAATATTTCGAGTCATCCTTACGAAGGCTGCTGGAGCAGGAGTTTCCGTGACTGGGAGAAACGAAAGATTAAGGGGTCGAGCCCGCGAGGAATCACCTTATTCCAGTGAGGAAAGAAGTTGAATACGGACATCTTGTGCAGGAAAATCAAATGGGGCACGGTGAATGCTTTGCTCTTAACGTTTTCCAGGAGATACTTAGCATGCCTTAGCCGGGGGGTCGGGAATGCCAGTGATGTACTGGAGGACGTTGAAAAAGAAAACCGAGAGTCAGCAACTACGCGCTTGTTCATGCGGAGAAATCGGATGCAGGAAACTTGTCACCCAGATCTTTATTTTCAAGATCCGTAGGCCTTGGAGTGGTGGGTAAGCGGTGAGCTGCGATGAAAGCCCCGAACTCGTCATGGAGACCAGCCCTTGGAATGGTATGAGAGCATGCAGTAAAGGGAGCGGATGCCGCAGCTTATTACATTTAAGCGAGTTAAGCCAAGCCAGCAAGCACAGGAGAGCTTTTTTATTATGTTAATGAATAATTTTGGATGGGCATATGAGGACTGCAAGCTGCACAGTATGACGTGAACTTAGAAGAAGATTTTTACTCAGACCCCCGGCGGGGAGAACGTATTGCGCGCGAATAAAATCAATGAACTAAACGACGTATAGAAGATATTGCTTTCACGGCGATCTAAACTTTGCTAACACAAGGACTTCTCAAATGATTCAGATAGGTCATAAAAATGTAGTTCACCCACGGCCTTTTATCAGCTGCAATGGAACTGACAGCAAGAAGGTGGGTTGGATCAGCTGAAGAACGGTGCTGAGGAATAAAATCATGCAACGAGCTATTGAGTGTGCAGAAACATGATGCAGTGGTTTTCCCATTAGATTGCGGACAAATGTGAAACTTATTGGTTGACCTTTCCTCGGGTTATGCTGGTCCCATTCATGCGCACGACGTGATTCACCGCCTGTCCAAAGGAAACGTAAGTTTCTTGGCCGAATGTGGATGAAGGTGGATTTGAAGGACAAAGAACATTCCCTGAGAACGCCGGGTTCAGTAGAACAAACTGGTTCGCGGCTGCACAATAAGTTTCCTCCCATCAGTAACAAGATAACAACGGAATTCTGAGACTGCCTGGTTGCGTGAAAGGTGAGGCAAGGAAGTAGGGTTTGGAGCAATAAGCATGACAGGCCCTTCAACGACAGCCGTTTTCGCTTTCCAACATGTACCTTAAGGGTCCTTGTCCTGAAAGCTTCTGGCGAAGGGTTACGTCCTCCATCATCACCGCACAAGTTGACGCCGCAGTTTCGGAAGGAGCTTCCGCGCAGGTCATAGGCTGGGTTTTCATTCGAGACAACAAGGTTGCCAGTCGGCAAAAAAGTGGTCCTACTGGGGCTCGTTTCCCGGCTCCCAGCCTTCTACTCATTGAATAAGGAGACCATTAAATAAGTTGAGATTTTTCAGCTATGCTAGCTTGGAATGCGACTGGAAGCATGAGGCTGACACACTCTGGGATTGTGTTAGTGATTTAGTGCTCCTGGCCTTAAGAAAAGTAGCCCGAAGTCCGTGATTAGTGCAGTTAACGGAGGCTACGTTTGTTCGCACCAGGTAGACCCCCGCGTAAAGTATGCCCAAGGTGAGCAAACTTTTTATGGCACAAGAACCTCAGAGAAGATGTGGCGTGCTTTGTTAGAACGAGGAAGTTGGCGGGCAGACACAGCGCTTACAACGGGCCCCGGTGAGAACAGACTTGACCCTATTCATGTGCCACCGTGGCCCATTGAAATCTGCTGCAAGTTTCTGGCATGATGCTTGAAGTTGCACATACCACGCCAATCGATAATTACGGATTCAGCCAACACAATCTCCTGGTCCATTGAGTTATGTGCTTGAACACAAGTGGCGGCCGTTTGTTACAAAGTGGGATGCTCTGACATTCCACGGCGGAACACCACCGTCTTGTGGTGAAAATTTTGAGTCAGATACTTTGGTCTACCGCCATAATCGTCCTCTTCTCTAGGTCTAGGCTCTCTGTTAATCTCCCAGCCCACATCCAGCCGTGATTTCTACAACGCACAAAATCAGTAATACCAGTAAGTTAGCAATGCCCGTCATTCGAAAACCAGTTTCATGCCATCTGCAGCAGCAGCGAAACTTCGTTTACCAATGACATCAGCGATGCTATCCGGTAGAAGATATGACGCCTACGGTCCAGAATTCCTGCGAATGCTACGCGGGTGCAGGTAAACCGTCTCAACTTCCTGTGTGGAATGGATTAGGGGGGAATTTATATCAACCAAGGCTAGGAATACTTAGGCGTACAGGACATTATACGATGTATTGCAGCACTGCCCCCTGAGTGTTGGAGTGTTATGGAGTATGAGGGAGGTGTGAACTTAGCAGAAAGCCTTCAGGGATGCAAAGACAAGCCATACATTCCCTTGCTTTATTCAAGCATATTAGTAACGGGGAAGCGGTTTGGTATGAATCAGTTTTTTGCGCTGGACTACAAAGAGTGTGGGACTAGAAGGAGCGTCACTCAATGCCAGGTTTGTTGAATCCACCAGTTTCACACTGGTATTGGTGATCAGATTTGTGATGAAGGGAAATAAGCCACGCTGTCCCCCAAAATGGGTGCGGAATGTTGGTATATGAACCAAGGTCACGATCTAGTGTTTCCGGACACAATAGGCAGGACTCAAAAACCAAGAGGAAACAATAGGGTGCAAGTTGGAGTAAAATCTGGACGCTACCGTGCCTGTAGGCTCAAGTGCTACCAGCTTGTCCGCGTGGGATGTCAGCTCAGAATAAAAATGACCTTAGATGACGATCCCGTTGTCTTCAACTCCCAAGGATATCCACGACGCCGCAAACGGAATCACACATCGTGAAGTGAAAGAAATGCGTCTGTTTTCCCGATATTTTTGTTTCCTAGGAGCCAACAGTGGATGCAACCTAGTGAACTCGCGTTTTTAAATCACTTTCGAAAGTGGCTGCTAAAATATAGAGGCGATGAATATCGAATATGAAGGCGGGTGGCCTTCTTCCAAGACCTCACAAACCAGCGGGAGGCATACCAATCCACTATCCACCGAGAACTCCACAGATTACCTGCAGAAGTCTGGGGTGGAAGACGCGAGTGCTTCGGTGGATATCAGAATTTCAGAAGATAAAAATGGCTTCTGCTGTCGGGAAAAACCATGCCGTGCACTGATCAGCACGCGAAACTGGCAAGAGAAGGGAAATAGTCGGTGAACTAATTTGTGGAATGGATGGCTCAACAATTTGTTCTTAAAAGCGTTGGCTGGAAATGTGACCAAAATAGTTTGAGAATGGCCTCGTCGGCCTCTCGCAGCGCGGTTCTTGAGGACACTGGATGCGCCTTAATGGAATCCTTAATCACCCACCAGCCAAAGAAATTAAATGGGAAATATCCTTACGGAAATGCGAGGACGCCACGACTGACTGGTCTGGAGCCAGAGGGAGAACCAATGAAGGTCAATTTGAAAAATTCTGCTAACAGGGTGCGGAGCGACGAGAATGACTGCCGAACAGAAAATGGCGGCCATATTTGTCTTCCGGAGTAGGGCGCGAACAATGCACAAACCATGTATTTCAGTCCAGTAGTCATGGCCCCGAAAATGCCCCGTGACCTCAATTTCGAAGTTTGACAAACCTGTGATTTAGCAGAGCCGCTAAAAGCAGCCCGCTTTTTGTCAGAATGAGGGAGCATCGATCACCTTTTCAGACTTCAACGAGTGCTGAAACGGCGGAGCAAATTCAAGCAAGAAAATCCGGTGTCCTTTTTTGAATGTAAAAATAACCTTTGACTCTTTGGGCCGTCAAGTGCTTCTGGAGTTTGCCCCACTAGGAGCTCCCGCAGACCTTTGAAGGCTAGCCAAAGGCTCTAGCCTGGATTGAACACATACAAATAACCTTTGACTCTTTGGGCCGTCAAGAGCTTCTGGAGTTTGCCCCACTCGGAGCTTCCGCAGACCTTTGAAGGCTAACCAAATGCTCTAGCCTGGATTGAACACATAGAGTGTTGTCAGGGAAGGTGTCCCCTTTAACCCTCCCTTTTCAAATGCGTCACTGATGTGAGTAGTGGAGACTTCTTCACAGCCATCAATGCTACCAGGGCATTAACTCCTAGCTATCGAGTGCGCGGATGACATAGGCCTTTTTGATCTCTACCCGCTGTACTGTAAACAACATTAAGTTAACCGAATAGTTCTTAATCTTGACCTGTCGTGCGCTTCACACCCACGAATTTTCGAAGAACGGGTAGGCCCGAACCATAATCTCATACTTGTGAAGCCACCCGATCGAGGTAGTGGACAGCTTTGTCTACCTTAGCATTAGCGTCGGTCTTGGTGGTATGGCCAGAGGCGATTGTTCTACTTGGGCCATGAGAGTTAGAGCAGGTTTAATGAATCTGTATTGCCTGTAGTGTGGATGGAACATCAACTGATCCGTCAAAGGTCGAGTTTACAATAATGCCGTGCATTTCAAACTATTATATGGGTCAGAAATCTGGCCAGTGCGCGCTGGGGACATCAAAACCCTTCGGCGTTTGACTTTTAATGTCTCAACAACATTGCCCGACTTTTGTGTGAATATTGGAGCATTAGTGCCGAAGTCCGTCTCCGGTTTTTGGAAGAAATAACGCGCCCACTGTGGATAAACTGGTCTCATTCCATAGGTTGCCCTGACACGGCAATGTGCCCATATGCCAGTCGACCTAAATCCTCAAACAGCACTTTTGTGCAACGACGAAGAATGCAAATGGGTGAGGGGAGGTGAGATAGTGACTAAACAGTGATGTATAAAACCACCACCGGCAAACTCATCTTCGTTGGTTATTGCTGCTTCTTTTGATAAGGACATCCAAACGGGATAAAACAATGGCCAGTATGCGCACTCAATGCAAGCATATATCGAAACTGTTGACTTCCGCGTACAGCCTCTGCAGTTTGTCACCTAACTATGGAGCTTACCGACGCCCCTGCATCGAAGCATCAATTATACCGGCTGCCGTTTCCAACGCGCAGCTATCTGCTTTATCCCTAAATCCATACCTCCATAGCTACCTTGAAACCGATATAATGTGTCATGGCTGTGGAGCGCCTCAACTGGTTTGAATTGTCAAACGGTTGGAAGGTTTCTAGGAGATTGATGGAAAGAGTAGGGAAATCCGATTCACCACATCTGAGAATGGAGGAGGAATGTCGTCGGTGCTTGCAGTTAAGCCGCAAAATGTGGCAGTGTTGTCATACAAGGTAGATAAGAATGTGCTAGGGGTGGAGTTTTAGTTGTTTCTCAATGCATCTGTCACGGAATTAGTAAAGGAGCTGCAGCTGTGGAAGCTAGAGAACCATTCAAAAGGGCCATTTCAATGGTACACTGACGGCGTTTGGAATATTTCAAAAGAGCATCATTCGGCACTGAACTGGGCCAACAAAGGCAAAAGGCGCATAGAATATTTAAACTGAAATAAGCAGTTCTCTGTAGCCAATGACTGCAGACGAAATGAAATATATTTCGCCAAACCTATGGAGCTTTCAAAGGGGAAAGTCGCCAAATGCCGCCAAATCGTATGTAAACTCTGGCAAACCACTGAGGCGCGAAAAAAAAAACCGCCTATTTCAACGACCTCCCCTATGAAAATTCCAAAATGTAACTTCGTTAGCTAACTTATATACCGGTGATTTGCTACTGTGATGTGTGGGTCACGCTAATATCAGATCTATTCGTAAAATTTATCAACAGACAAGTTGCCAAAGGTTGAGCTCGCTGGGTGAAACACTGCCGGCAAAAACCTGTCAGCAACATTTCTCAACGTCACTGAATCAGCTTTGATACAGCATGCCACAAAATTATTCATAAAGTTGGCTACCGAATGAATTTACGGTTTTTTGAAGAAACTTTGTCTGATGTTCTCAATTTGATTGAACACGGATTCGTGGATTGATATGCCATATCGAGGAATTAAGCCAAGCGCTCAAGGTCAGGTTTGTTCATGTCGTCTAGCGGTTACCGTTCACCTGGAAGGCACAAGCAAAAAGAAAAGGTAGCCCTGCTCATTCAGTTCTCAGCGTGGGGTAGTAATCTTGCCAGCGCAAGGTTTCGCAAGGTATCGTTTCGGAAGAGCTTGATAAACAACCGGTAGTTTTTATTTGGACAACGTTTCGCTTTTGACACAAAAGCTTCATCAGGCCAAGTGAGCAGGTCACAAAGTTGGCCAGGTTATAAAACAGACGGGGAACCAATCAGTAAGTCCTCTTCAATTTAGATCAGTGTTGAGTGTCAATTAACAGCTCTTGTCGGCTGGCTTGAGTGTTCAAATCTTGAATTGGTGGGTAGGAGGAGTTTCAAATTACTTCCGATCGCTTTTCGTTCCTTAATCTTCCACTTCAGAGTGCTTCACTTGATGATTCACGCCGAGTGCCACTGGTAGATCCTTGATCACCGGGGGACGTGAATGTTACGACAATTTATTTGGGGTAAGGAAGGTGCGTAAGCTTAAGTGCGGTTCTGGTGATGACCACTCTTCCCTCTGATGATCGCACACCAACACGTGTCAGCTCGACTGATCCAGAACCGTCCTCCACACGCTTGCCAGTTTCACACCTTCT
>NW_008751818.1:946013-950986 GCF_000715545.1 Opisthorchis viverrini
AGAATCTGGCCAGTTCATGCGGTGGGGAACCTATTCCGTCTACTATCGGTCTCGCCGGGTCATCTGGTTTATGGATTTTTGGAAGGTCACTTTTGGGGTACAATCGATATCAGTTACCTTGCCCTACGTGGTTTATCACGGACCGCAAATATTTGCCAACTTCGGCTTTATTCCTATTTATTATAGACGTAATATTCACATTATCGATCACCCGTAATGACCTTCAGCTAGATGTCGCTTAACCTTCTGCAAATAATCACTCTTGTTCATAACAACAGTGGCTTTACACTTATCCGCCTTTTTAATCACTATGTTATCCACCTTTGTCAGGGCGTTTAAGGCTCTTTGCTCTGCTGGTGTAATATTTGGAGCTCCTGGCTGCCGGGACTTAAGGACTGTGATCAGCTCTACCCGTAACCTCTCTGCCTCTATTGACTTAAGTTTTTGAAACACAGATTTAATGCTAAGGATTATCTCTTCCGCCCTTATCATCCTTTTGCCTTAGCAGTATCTCAGCCCACGCAAAGTGGCGAAGTGCACATATACAAAGGATCTCATACCACATTGGGAGTTGCCTTACTTGCTGCATACACTGGGAGGGGCAACCAAATGCAGACTATTGCCGACGCCCCCTTCTATCTCTTTCCTATACTTTTTTCACCCTCTCAAAGTCTTTCTCTCCTTGCAGGTTCAGCACTTGGGACTGATGACATCGTTTACTCGCAAGTCACATTTACGTGTCAGCCTGTGCCGACATCCTCAGGCATATCGACATCGCTATTCAGGTCTCAACGCCCAGACCATCTAGGCGCCTACAACCTCAACGCTCCAAAAAGAATTCACCAGAATTGCGTTCTGGAGTCTCTTCCAAGTGCTCCTACAGTGCTTCCACTGCGCTGAGAGTTTTGCACGGGGCGCGGCACTACCAGGCTCGGTCAAGCACCGGACATGAGACTGAAAATCGGAAATGATTAAGTCTCAGCAAATTATTCCAACCAGTCCGAAAAAACTTGACGCAACAAATCATCAGACGTCAAGTGAAAGTGAGCGTGAGGGCCGACCATGGGGTCTGATGCGCAAGGGATGCCAAGAGTAGAACCGTATACGGTGAGCATAGAACCTTTGCGGCTCCAGGGGTTTGTTACCTCGAAGATTCTCTCAAGCGTCACTGAGCTTCTTGGGCAGGTGAAGTACCAACCATGTTGGTCAAAGATCGATGAAAAGTCCCCGGTCAGCGGTTGCTTTATCTGTTTGCCAATACTTGGGAAAGGGGGGCTTGTCCAGTCAACTATACGAAACGGCTGATAGTGCCTATTTTCAAAAAGGATCTCGTAGTGAGCGTGGCTGTCACAGGGCTATGACATTGACTCCGGTCGCAACCAGACTCTTGGTGTCACTTGTGCTTCGTCGCATTATGGTGGCTCATGGAAAACTGATTCAAGAGTAGCGGACAGAATTTCGGCCCGAAATGGCCTGCAATGAAGAAATCACTCCTTCAGATGCTAGAACAACGCCACATGAACAGGCGGCCGAATTTCGGCCCGAAATGGCCTGCAATGAAAAAATCTTTTCACTCCTTCAGATGCTAGAACAACGCCACATGAACAGGCGGCCCATGACATTAATGTAGCTGAGTTTTCAAGCCCGATTCGGCTTGGCTGACTAGTCGTTTCACCCTGACACGCTTGCTCGTCAAAGATTGACCCGAAAGTTTGTGAACCTGTGTCCCTTGTCTTCGAAAACTTCCTTGCGTGTAGAGGTGTACATGATCTCTTTGAAAGTTTGCGCATGCCCAGTGGCGTCCCTCAGCGATGCTCACTTTCTCCAATCTTATTAAACTTCGTTACCGATGGGATAATGGGACAAAGTCTAGGAGGTCTCCAAAACCCCATTGTTCAGATACTTTGTGATAAATGCCTCGTCGATCTGGAGTATCCAGACGATAAGAAGATAAGTGAGGAAGAGTGCATAGGTGATTTTAGATGAACAGACCAGATTCATTCCGAACACGCCACTTGTAAGTTAGGGAGAGGCACTTGAATTTGTGGGGCGTTTTACGTATCTTGGAAGTTGTGTTCTTTCTGATCGCGGTGTAGCTGATGAATTCAGTGGACAAATTTGCAAGACACGGGTATTGTTAGCTAATTTGAAACACCCATGTTATCAAAGGCAGCGTATACCTGGATATAAAAATACATGTACCAGGCTACTGTACGGCCTGCTTTGTATGGCTGTCTGTTGCTTGGCTATGAGGCTTAGCCTGTTCAAGGATGAAAAAGCCCTGGCCTCACTGCACCTGGGTAGAGACGATATATGGTATAGTTCTCAAGGGCGTCCTTGGTGTCAGTTTCCATCGTTATTATTTGAATAAGTTTTTGGAGGTGTAGGCACCTCGGAATGTTTGGGGAAACCTGGCACTAAGTCCCTTCCTCGTTGACTTGTTTGCACGGCAGCGAAGAATCAGGGTTGAACACTGATGTCGTACTGTCGATAATGATGATGGTGAATCTGGTGGCGTAATCATTTTGACTGGAATATCCATTTACCCAATGGATCATATGAGCGCGTTCATCACAAGGAAGCACCTAACTTGTCGATCAAATGCAGAAATCGGTCAACATGTAGAATGGAATGCGCAAGCGAACTATGGCGACAAAAATAAACAAATTAGGCTAAGGCGCAGGTTAAATTGGGCCGAGATGGCTCAAGTGGTTGGATCGCGAATTTACTGACCGGGAATTCCGTGGTTCGAACCCGACGTCTGCCTCTCGACTTCCCTTGTCTAGGTTTGGGCAACCTGGCGGTGTCCAGTCTTTCGTGCTTCCACCGGGTAGCATGGCAGCTAGGCACCGGAAGGGTGTTACAGCTGAATGATTAAATTGGGAACGGGCCAAACAAAACAGATCGAACTGCTTAAATTAAATGGTATCGTGGTATCCATATAAGACAAAGGAGGAGAGCGACATGCATTTGAACAAACTCACCTACACTTTCATAACACCTACCGTATGGCAAATGTCCAACTAACCAGCCGAACAAAAGGAATACGGACCACAACGAAGCAGAAAGCGCTAACGACCAATGAAATTGCGCTGAATCCGTCCGTCGATTAGCTGATTAAACCGTGAGGTTTTAAATGCGTTTTTTGAAATCCATGTGGACAAAAACAGGTATGGAGCAAGTACTCATGAAGCCATCAACCGTTGCCTCATCACACCTGGTGAGTACAAGTTTTAAAGCAAATCACCAGGTTCGGCGAACATATCCGTGATCCGTGACCGATTAACGCACGGAACTACCAATATGTCGATATGTTACGGGTAGCTAGTTTTGGTTGATGGTTCCGATTGTGGGATTCAAGGTTCATTGCCTTGAAGAGCCTGAAGACGATGAAGGAATATTTTACTTCGCAGATTTAGACGAGGGAACCCAACAGGGAACTCAGGAGATGTTTTTGTGCCGCACTGTGAGAAGGAACCATATGATATTACAATAATATATATAAAAGGGGGTTCAGGCATACGGCTCTCGTCAAACAGGTCCACGTCAATGTACCATGCAAAATCGGCTCAAAAGTCATTCGCCGTTTTACGGATGATTCGGCGAGCATTTCCCGTATCGCTAGCATAAACTTCCAGGTACTCTACGGAGCTCACGTCAGACCGATTATTGAATATACCAGCCAAATTGTCTACTCAGGACACAAGGAAAATATAATACTCATTGAGCGTGTCCAATGAGCCGCCACATAAATAGTTGCCGGCCTCAAATATTTTGATTATGAAATGCGCCTCACGATACCCGGCCCACTTCCCCTGGATTGTCATTGCTTCCGGGAATGCTGGTACTCAGTTATGCCCTGTTTGATCAAGGTTAATCCACCAGGTTCTTAGGCGTTGACCAAATTAACACGCATAGAAAGATCATGAAGCTCAGAGCGCATACCTTATTCAGGCAAAATGCTTTCACATTTCGAGTAGTTGCTTCGTGGAATAACCTTCTCCCGACGGTTGTCAGCGCTACATCTAACAACCAGTTAAAAATATCAGCGAACGCTTCAAAATGCGAGCCATCGCGCTGACAAACTTACTGTATCGCGCTGAGAACTAATTGGGCACCCTCATTTTGTTTGTGCCTCTCAGGTGAACGGTTGTCTCTAAACAACAAGAACAAACTTGACCCGGGGCGCTTGGCCGAAAGCCCCGATCCTGTGTGTCAATCCATGAGTCCGTAAAATCAAGTCACGAAATACGTTAATCTTAAAAGTACAAACATTGAATCCAACCTAACGTAATGATAATTCCGTCATTCATTCGCTTACCCAACCCATGTAATTGTGATCTTCACTTGCTTCACTGATCTGCATTCGCCATTCACCATGCCGCAAAGGCCGTTCCGTCCGACACTGGTATATTGGCATGTATGTATGGGTGTGAATGTGCGCTGCGTGTTACTGTCCCGTTTTCTGAGTCTGCTCTGGCTTGTTCCTTCACGGTGTCCGTGTAATTCCCCTGCCGAGGAGAATCGCGAGAGTGTCTTTGGAAGGGACGACCGCGGATGCCACCACAAAACTAGCATTTTGCTCGCAGTTATTTGGTTTGCGGACCTTGACACTACACAGTGAGGGATTTGTGCATTTGTCCACGCCACGAACGTGGAAGCATGAAGTTCGCCATGTAGCCCCGCTTTGTATAAAGAGCACCGTGGCTTCCCAATCCAATTCTTTCTTCGACATTATGGACCGTAGAACGTACGTGTGACTCAGAGCCACCTATGGACAACCTCAACAACAAGTTAAAGCCCTTAAGGCTACTTAAACCCGGGACGATTGCACACTGCGTCGTGACGTCGCACACCATAGAGATTTGTGCTCGTATGAAGGAAATTGCTTTGGCGCAGTGCTGTAGTGGACTAGGACCTTATCAGCGTGTTCGGATAAATCAACAAGCAAAGTAACCAATACAAAA
This sequence comes from Opisthorchis viverrini, assembly GCF_000715545.1. Lineage (NCBI taxonomy): Eukaryota > Metazoa > Platyhelminthes > Trematoda > Opisthorchiida > Opisthorchiidae > Opisthorchis > Opisthorchis viverrini. Next base: position 950,981 of record NW_008751818.1, read on the forward strand.
CCACAA
>NW_008751818.1:952274-954026 GCF_000715545.1 Opisthorchis viverrini
AGCATTTTGCTCGCAGTTATTTGGTTTGCGGACCTTGACACTACACAGTGAGGGATCTGTGCACTTGTCCACGCCACGAACGTGGAAGAATGAAGTTCGTCATGTAGCCCCGCTTTGTATAAAGAGCACCGTGGCTTCCCAATCCAATTCTTTCTTCGACATTATGGACCGTAGAACGTACGTGTGACTCAGAGCCACCTATGGACAACCTAAACAACAAGTTGAAGCCCTTAAGGCTACTTAAACCCGGGACGATTGCACACTGCGTCGTGACGTCGCACACCATAGAGATTTGTGCTCGTATGAAGGAAATTGCTTTGGCGCAGTGCTGTAGTGGACTAGGACCTTATCAGCGTGTTCGGATAAATCAACAAGCAAAGTAACCAATACAAAACCACAAAATCACAGTAGGAATGGAATGAGTAGTCAAATGGTGATTCACGAATGTGTAGATCCAATGGTCCACTGCACCGATCCAAATGCAGTAACTGGCTGTGAAAGGAAATATTCGCTTGTCGGAATTTCCCAGATGGTTCCGCCTGCGTGATATATTCCACGGTAGGAAATTTATTCACGGTTAAACAAATGTCACAGGGATTGTTCAGCAGTCAACAAACAGTTCAACGGAGCGTAAATACGCTCGTTCAGCAAGAAGTCAGCAGGTCGCACCGGAAAATAGTGTATTCGTAACATCAAAACAAACGTCATGATACAATATGTACGACAGTTACAAAGTCTGGTTTAAGGTTAGGAAGAATGGTAAATGTGACAACGGATTACAGACACTACAGTACTCCCCCTAGAGCGTCAGGAATAATGTGACAAAACTCAAGGGGTGTAGTCTGCGAAGCGAACTGGAATCTTGCACGTTCGACCAACACGTGTTGGCTTCAGGAAAGGTGACGGATGATCGTCAGTACGTCGTGCTATAGGTTCGGGGTTCTCTGGGATGACTGTACTGGATGTTCGGGAACTTGTGGGTAAAGTGACTACAGTAGGGGGATCTAAGTGGGATTCGTCATCGATGAATGCAACTTTGAGTCTGGCGATACTGACGGAGTCCGGTTTTCCGTTCCTCTCAATCACAAAGTACTTGTCCTTGCGAGAAATGACTTTAAACGGACCATCATACGGATATTGCAACGGTCGTTTGACGCTGTCAACACGGACAAATACATGTGTACAAGAAGATAAACCGGGATCCAAATGTGTGCGTCGACCGGATTTCCGAGTGTCAGACGGGCGAAGAGTACGCATATGATCTTGCAGTCGACTGACGTATGTCGATGGTGAGAGGTCTTCATTGGGTGTGGATACACATACCATATCTCCGGGAAGACGTAGCGTTTGTCCATAGACAAGTTGGGCTGGAGTGCAACCAATATCCTCCTTCACGGTATTGCGAATGCCAAGTAATATCACTGGTATCGATTCGGTCCACAGCTGTGATGACGATTTAGCCATAATGGCGGCTTTCAGTTGTCGATGAAGACGTTCGACTAAGCCGTTGGCTGCAGGATTGTAAGCTGTAGTTTTGAAATGGTTGCATCCTAATAGCTGGTTCAGTTCACGAAACAAGGAACAGGTAAACTGACTCCCACGATCTGTAGCGATGCTCTCAGGGACACCAAAATAGGATACCCAAGAATCGACAAGGTGTCTGGCAACGCTTTCGGACGAACAATCGCGCATGGGGGTCGCTTGAGGCCAGCGTGTGAAGCAATCGACTATTGTTAACACATAGGAACATTC
>NW_008751818.1:957221-963705 GCF_000715545.1 Opisthorchis viverrini
TGGTTCAGCAGTCAACAAACAGTTCAACGGAGCGTAAATACGCTCGTTCAGCAAGAAGTCAGCAGGTCGCACCGGAAAATAGTGTATTCGTAACATCAAAACAAACGTCATGATACAATATGTACGACAGTTACAAAGTCTGGTTTAAGGTTAGGAAGAATGGTAAATGTGACAACGGGTTACGGACACTACAAACCCGTCCTTTTTGTTGTGAATAGTTTGTTCCATTGGATTACTCTATTCAGACCACTACTTGCCATTTCTGGACGCACCACTTAAATGGGCTAACCGATAGTAACCTCTATTGAGAAATGCTCTTTCCTGGAAACAGCCTACTGGGGGGATAACTAATGGTGGACGTTTTGTTAGGCCGTCGGTGGCAAACAGCTTTCTCGAGTAGTCTATAATTAGAAGATGTACTAGCTACGGACAATTACCCTCAGTTTTCCTGAAATATTATTGACAACATTATTAAATCATGTCATGTCGTTGATTTTACCTGACTGATCGCTCCAGATTAAATAGCCTCAATTCACCAAAACGAAGGATATGTTTTTATAAAAAAATAGCTGCCAAAGTATATCTACCAGGTTTTCTACAAGTTGCGAAATAAACTTGTTATCATTTTTATTGAGTATTATTATTGTTACTGCCAAGTTATAAAACTTATTACGTAGCGATTTACAACTTGGTCGACTGCATGAAAGTTCTATCATATGAAACCCCTTTTTATTGTAAATCACCAGGTTAATGTAAAGGGGTTTGATTGCCATCAAACGCCCGGTTAAGCTTTTTTGGTTATTGAACCGCACCGTTAATATAAACACCCAAAGTCCAAAACGTGAACTGGTTCAGATCAGATCCATCAAAAAGACCCATAGATAGGTATGGAACGTGTCATTCAGGGCCTTGGTAGTTAATTAATCGAGATGGAGGCCACCGTCTTCCGTACTATTGTTCGAAACGCTTGACACTCCCTTCTTCATCCACCGGTGTGTTTTCTGCCTCCTGAATTGCGACAACGCGCATTTGAAAACAAGAATGATTATCGGTGATATACTGTTTGCAGTGTTTGGACACTTCTGACCAGCAAATGTGAACCAGCTAATCAGAAAAACCAAAAGGCGCGCATTGTTTAATGGGAAACTATGTGCTATTTGTGTTAGTGTCGTTCAGAGGGAGATTAGGTAGACGGCTAGTTGAACAACATTTCACTTTACTACAGAACGTAATATTCTTTCAACGGTTCTGGCTCAACTGAAGGTTAAAAAATAAAGACTAATGACGTCACTCTGGTATATCGGGAGGATAATATCTTGAAATCCCGAGATCCACTGTACTAAGTGGATTAAAATCTTCGTTAAATTGTCACCGAGACAGGTGCCAGAGTTTGCATACACCAAAATAAATACAGTCTATTCTTACTGTCAAGGCGACCCAGGTAAACGACCCAGGTGTATGATTGCCTTACTTCACTTCACTTGGGACCACGACATATTAGTTTCATAGTTCTTGAGATCTCACCGATGGGACTGTTCATCATCCAACTCAGCTTATGTCTATTGAAGACATCATTCTGTTGTTTAGCATATTAGAGTGACGTAAATCAAGCGTTTGAGGAAAAACAAATAGATACAAGACCTTATTAAAAGGCATTATCCAAACCTAAGATTACAACTCAGTCGAACAACGTATGGTATTCAAAACGGCATTGCTTACTTTGGAGTATGGCTTAAGCAATAGGGAAATCTTCATGAATGACGACAAACAGCGTTCGAATTGCCAACACAAAGTCATTGATGAAGCTATTCAAAGCTAACAGACTGTCTTGCCAGTCGATTTGGCACACCCGTTTGCATCAAGTAAGTGACGTTTACTCAACAATTTCCCGAGACCAAATTTTGTTTTACAGACTCACTGGTAACCAGCAGTACTTTAAATATTTTGGAGTGTTACTTTTATCTGCAAAACGACTGTAAGATCAGCTCAACTGACACACAATCAGGACATAGGACCCACATATAAGACCATTCCTGACCAAAAATACATTGAAAAGATCGGCGAGAGAAACTTCCAAACATAGAAACCCTTGTCAGTGTGGAGGATCGAGCGAATATCATTAGTCTCACAAATGCAATACGCTGATACGTACGGGGGTGAGATTGAACAACTAGACAGTTACTGATGACCTTCACTTGGAATCGTTTTGGTCATGAAACAGCCACCAGTTGATCATAAACTGAACGTAAGCCACATCAACATGGCTTATTTCATTCTCAATTTATGGCCTCTGAAGTTTTTATTTGACTCCGAAAGAAACATTTAACGCTGTCTATTCAAATGTTTCATCCAGGGTAACTGTTGTGGCTTTTAAATGGAATCCCTTTCTCACCCAAAAAGCACTACCTCCCACAGGGTAAGCAGATGTCCCTTCAGTTTTATTTGCTGGATACGATGCTATCGCGCGGTACCTTAAAAACCGGCCAAGGCAACGGAAAAAGGAGATATTTGCCACTTCTCCCCGGATAGTTCTTCTCTTACTAAATTTTACGTTTTATTTGCTGGATACGATGCTATCGCGTAGTATCTTAAAAACCGGCCAAGGCAACGGAAAAAAGAGGTATTTGCCACTTCTCCCCGGATAGTTCTGTTACTAAATTTTATCACAGATCTCCACTGAACACGGACGAGCACACACCTAATTTACCGGAGAACTTAATTATGCATTTTCTGCTTTTTTTCCACCGCTCTCTTTAAAAATTTATGCTAAGAAATATACCGTTGGGCCTTGATAACTTGCCTACAATTCAACTATCTGGAAAAGCCCCGTGTACGGTCTTTGCTGAGTCATCCAAGCCAGCCTAAACCAAGTCCGAGTCCATGGGATCAGATGTTCTGCTCAGCACCTCAATCGACACATGATTGTTGCAGAGAACAGTTCCGATTGACTTATTCGACCTAACGGAGCCTCGTCGCTAGAATTCCTAAAAAACGGACGCCTTTGTAAACCTCGGGGTGACTGCCGCTCCACCAACTGTGTTAAAATTCAGACTGCGAAGGGACCACTCGGTCTGTATGCACGTATTTTGTGTGTTCGGGATGTATTTTAATCTACCTAATTTTCCGGCTAATATTTGCCCGTACAATCACTGCTTCGAAAATTAAGATAATCACGGCCTCATAACTGATATGCTTAATGTCGGTAATCGAAACAGCATAGCCAAACGCAACTACAGAAAAGAAATTTACAACGGTGTAGCAGTAAATATCATCTCACATTTGGAAAAGGATGACCAGTCAAGATTGAAAACTCCTCTGAAAAATCTCGTCTTTGGTTGGTTGTAAAAACACAGTTGTGGTGCACAAACTTTCCCAGAAATATCAAGACCGTTGATGTCTATTTCACGGGAAATGCTCTTATGAACATGCGATTGGGTGACCGGTCCACGTTTATGAGGGGTCGACTAAATAGAAGCGAAATTGCTGATATCACCAGTTAGCGTTCGTGCTCAGTGGTTTGATGTTGCCCGCGTGGAGAAGTGCGCTCATACGGTGATAATACAACATCTATGGATTTTGCCGGAAGGTGGACAATGGACTTCCGCTTTATTCACCCAGAAGGTCAAGTAACTCTGTGGGCAGTTTGTAATGCTAAATAACAAGTGTTTATAAATCAATGCATCTTGGTGATGTGAATTGCGAAGCCTTTAGTGAATCGAGGTCGGTGGTGTGTTACCTCCCGCAATAAAGTTTGCCAAATATTCCGAAACAATTTGGCCATTAATTTATGCCAAAGGATGATCGGTCGTTAGCCGATAGGATGTCTTTGCAGCGCAAAAAGTACAGGTTACCTTTTGGACTAGGCTTTTATAAGCCCCCTTGAAGCAGGTGTTTTTTTTTTGAACTAGAAACTTTGTCCACCAGATATTGTTCTACACCATTACGAGAACCATCACTGATAATAGTTTGTTGGCTTTCAAAAGTACAAACTCAAAAAATTACTGCAAAAATCTGAATCACTTGTTTAAGTAAAAATTCTAGTAACTCTGTGAATGAAAGTTACACCATGACAAAAAATTACTTTTCTCCTTCCCTGCATAAAGTCACTTTTTATTTCTGTATTCCTTTGTTCAGCAAAGACAAAGCCATGTCTAAACAAGGGCGTTGCAAATTTACTTTTGACAGGTAGAACGATGAAAAACTTGCTCAATTAATAAGTATTTTTGCTGAAATATTTCATTTTGAAAGATTGTTTCACCTTTGCTTTATTTTGGAAAAGGCACTAGTCAATCATTCGTGGCTCCGGAGAAGGGCATTTATTTGCTAGGACCACATTTCCCCCGTTAAGCTCCGGTACTCATTGCGTTACTTCTCTCCGTTAGGCGCCATGCCCAACACTGACTTGCAACAGAATTCAGAAAAGCTTTCGAGGTTCAGGCTTGCTACAAAGAGCAAGCCTTATCCTTTACGGTGGGAGAAAAGCCGTTCCATAGAACGTCTAAGGTTAAATCGCTCAAACGCCATACCACAGATCAAACAGCTGAAGTAAGCTGCATTTATTGCTCGTCGTTAACTCACTTCGCATGAGGGGAATTCATTCCATTTTCTCTTCTTTATTGGCGACAGTGATGTCAATGTTGTTACAAAACCCTGAACCACTCGTCAATATTTTTTTGTTTCTCTCTCAGAGTTACGGGATGGACACTGATTACTGGGGATCTCTAATGCATGGAAACTGACTAGCAGAACTGGTGATTTCGAAGAGTCCCAGAGGTGACTTTTAGATTACTTTTATCCAGCGAACACTGTACATGGTTAAGTGTTGAAATAAAGACCTCTAGTAAATGGATACCTGATGGGACGACATTCTTTAAAACCCTGACCTACACTGTTATTTCCGGAACAGTGTGTTCCGCTCATAATAGTTTCATTCCAAAAAACTGTTCGTAGTGTTCGGAAAATTCCGTAAGATCACTTCTTGTAATCTAAATCCCAAAGTTACCGTTATGACCGGAAGAATTCACGTGAAAACCAGGTAGTCGGTTCGATTAATTTTTGTTAGCTTGGTTTCGTTATGTAATGGAAAATGATGACTGTTCCAAATATGCCGGTTAAAAACCAAAAAATATGCGCTTAGCAAGTTTTTTGCATTGTTAACAGAGCTATCAGAACCATGCTGAATCGTCATCCAAACATCTGGAAGAGATCCACTGAAAATTACCTCGGAGGCTTCGCGGATACACTATATTAGGTCAATTATACGGTAGCTATGAGCATGTGGATAGTGGGTTTGTGCTCAAATAACCGCTCCAAAATAGCACGGACTAATAAGTCATCATCAATGTTGAATTAATTATCTTTATTTACTAACTAGTCTCGATGGCACAGAGTTACACAAGGATGCAGTGGATGTCTTGCGTAACTTCTGGTGCTTTCTGACACATGGCGTAACGAACTGTTTTCATGTCTAATAAAGCTGAGTGAGATATCCGGGTGCTTTATACAAGCATAACGTTGGGTTTGTTTGCTGGTAATTTGATCACGGTTTGCTCTGAGCTTGGAAATTTGATTGCAAACCATTAGAGTTGACATCCTCAGCGCTTTGTTAGGGAGCGTAGTGGTGAGTAGCGATTGGCTTGTGGTTGTGCACAAAGTACTGGTGATGTTACCTTGATTGTTAATCAAACATTTGTGAAGAAATTGCCCAGATCAGCGAGCAAACCAACGGTCATCTCATCCATCTGGGAAATCAACAGGCTTCCTCTACAGAAAACGATTTACTTCGTCATTTCGTTCTGAAAAACTTCTCCTGTATACGCTGGTGTGCCTTCGTGGGTGTCTGTGCAAGCGAGGTTTAGTTTCGCAGTAGTCGGTAAAGATCATCATGAGAGCTGCGACCTCAGAGCGACAGTCAGTTTGCAAAGTCCACACCTGACTTGGTTGTTAATTTTTCAAAGTCGCGGAGTTAAAATGGCAAGCTGAATAGTCAGGCTATTTTGATACCATCCAGAAGACACCACGAGAGTAAACTCATTATGGTATCCTGCGTGTGAATTCCACATTATTTCGCAAATATCCGTTTACACAGTTAACAAGCCTTCTTAAGATTGAAACTGCCATGAGGAGCGGCTGTTGTACAGTAATTCTGCGCCGTTCATAAGATTAACCAATAAAACGTATTTTCGAGTTTTCACTACGTAATTGTGGGCAATAAGTAGGTCTGAAGATCCAGAATATCGAAAGAAAGAATCGGTTTCGAAAGTATACGTAGACGAACTGTAGACACCCAAATAAGTAAAAGTGCACAACAACCCTCAATTGTCTACTTTCGTCGCTTCAACAAATGTGCAACTCTGTCACTGACCGGCATAGGGCAGCGTCAGAGTCCGCACACCAAATGGCGGTGTGCGGAAAGTCGAGTTCGTGATGTGGGTTGCGGTCATCCTTCTCTGACCAGTCTTGTCATTTCGAGTGGTGGTGTGAT
>NW_008751818.1:963776-1076453 GCF_000715545.1 Opisthorchis viverrini
TATATGCTCAGTACAGTACAACCAAACGCAATTTAGGGTATATTGCTGATAAGTGCTTGTCAAACTTGGCTGGCTGCGCACCATAGTGAAGTTAGTGAGAATAAAGTTTCCGTAAACCTCACACACAAGTGCAAACTGATTTCGGCATCATTAGTCAATTATCAATTTACTAATCCAATTGATTTGCGCGCCGCCGTTATAACAAAAGTACCAAAATATTTCATGGAGGGACTGCAGATGTGAAAATTATGCACTTAATTACGTAGCACTGAAAGTCGAGTTGACGAAAGATTTGCTTTTCCATCTCTTCGCATCAGGCAACCATCAATCGTTTCCGTGTGTAAAATTCATGCACCGCCTTCGGCTGCTTGATACTGTCCTGCCCCTACCGACTAACTGGTTGCCGAGAGTGACCCTGTTCTTAGTGCCCCAGTCAGGACTTCGCAAACCATAAGTTGGACAGCATGTGGACAAACTACCTCCTTGGACAGTCCTCAAAATTCTCCTCGTGTTATTCAGGTAAAGTATGTTTGTGCTCTGAGCTATGGGCATCGCAGAACACATGTCAGGGACAGTGAGTTCCTTCTTTCTGAGCAGTTGAAGTTTCCTTCAAGGCAAGAATTTCATGGTTATAAGGCAAGGAGATGTCAACATCAGAGCTTGCACTGCTGCATATGATGACGATGATGACCAGACCGGGACTTTTAATTTTTCGGGTTTAAACATCTATGTCATGTCTTCTATTCGAATTTAATGGCAAATCTCCAGATCTGCAGTCTTTTTAAAATCACCGCCCACATGGACAAATTAGTGAACTCTGTTCAAAAACAAGGTTTCAAAACACTCCGTTCAGACTTTTCAGTTGAGGAGTGCAAACTTACGACTAACACATATCATTAGTCTAAATCGCGTCTTCTCAAGAATACCGGTGCGAATTTCAACCCCAAATGGTTTCGACAAGGCACTTTGGTCTAGGAAGTTTTAGTTTCTCGTCCAGTCCGATTCCTTACAACTTAGAGAGAAATTACTCAAAGCGACTGCTTCCGCAAGCAGATAACAATTTAAAGCATAAGAACTAATTACCCACAGACTAAATCCTTTTTACAAGGAGTTCTTCCGAAAATGAGTAGAATCGAATGTAAACATTGACGTAATCTTTTTATGACAGAGCACCACATTAATATTAGAGGCTAATTCAGCCTATTCTTTCTTTCAAGAAAATGTAACATCTAGTTCATTCGTTCTCGTAGACCACTGTCTCCGAGAAATGCATACAAGAGCAAGAAAATTCTTTCAACATCCCCTAGTTTCCTTCTTCTGTTTACTCTTCACATCCCTAGAAGTGCACGACCCTATCCACAATTATACTGATCCAACATATGACTCGTGACTTCACATTTCCAGTCATTCATCGACCAGGCCCAACTAACCATACTGGCTTTCAGGCATGTCCAAAGAGCATCACCAAGCTCTGGGTTCAAAGAATCATTGCTGATATGCTTTTCTCCCCTTCTAAAATCTCTCGAACGTGGTGTAAGCTGTGATAAAGTACACCTTTTGTTCTAAACTCACCATACCATAAGCAGCGAAATTGAATGTAACCAGTGGCTTTATTTTGGGTGAGAAATTTAATGGCGGAGATAGTTAAAAATTATAAATTTGAGGTCGAAGTATCTGCGAAGTGGAAAAAGCTCGGCGATCGAAACAACCACCATCTGATCAGTAATACGTTAACGGAGACGAGAATTCACTTAAAAAATACCAATGTAAAATCTTGCATACTCACAATAAGATCGAACATCCCACTGTTAGACAACCTTTATCCTCATTTCTCGTCAAACATCCAAAAGAAAGCTTTTGATCGGATGTGAAGGAAGACAATTTTATCTCAAGAAAACTTTGCTGTTTTGGAGATTGCAAGGTGGAGGGATTGCGAGGTAATGTCTCAAGCAATTCATTCGAGGCCTAACAAATACTTCTTTTTCTGCCAAACGAGGGGGTTTGTGCATCTTTTCAAATATCAAACGAAGCTTCTTCTCAGTAGGTTTTCAGTAGAATGAGTTATGCGGAGATCAAATGCTGGCTAAATTATAAAAAAAAACAGGACTTGCCTGGAAAACTCGAAGCTCACTTATTTTCATATATCAGGATTTCGCAGACATAAAGTCATGAAGAAGAAAATACACAGGGGAAAACAATGAAATACAAATGACCAACACGGCTAGATGAGATTCTTAATCAACTGATTTATGCAACATCGCTCATTCTCCACTTTCTACCGACCTCATCGACTCCAAATTTTATGGAGTAGAGAAGGCGACATTTGTTCATGGTATCTACGGGGTACTAATCGCGGTAAGCACCTCGAGCTAAGAGGAAAAACTCTATACGAACGTAAGTTCATTAGGATCAACTTTCCGGTGCAGCGGTTAATGAGGAAAGAAATATTTCTAGTGTATGGTAGGGTTTTGTTTGGACAAATATGGCGTCTTTCAGTACGACATGATTTACCGAGTCATACGATTTTCTACGCTGAGTTCCACATCGAGACGTCCTCATTTCAAACATGGGGATCTTGCTCCTGTATTGCAACTGCAGTTTGGGTTGCACTTTATCTAATAGAATGAGTCCTACCATCGACAGCGGCAATACCTCTTGCGACATTATTTTTCTTCACTACTCATAAGGTTGCTGAAAATTCTTCGAAGAGTTTTCAGCAACCCTATGAGTAGTGCATTACGAATATACATGTATCGCGATATCTCGAATGTCGTAGCAACTGAAACATGATGCGGTTTGACGCAGCGCATTCAGCTGCCTGAATCAGGTTGGTTACAGGCGAGTCTCTCGCAAAACCAAATTTGTTTGCAATTGAGTGTATTTCGCTATTTTCTCTACCTCAGGCTTGACAAAAACTTAAATTACCAGTGACGACTCAGTGCGACTACTAAAAACTGAGTTCTAGATGAAAACTGATTTGACTTTACAATGTTTACACCAGTGCAGAAGGAAACGGAGGAAACCAACCATCATGTGAAAACTGTGCTCATTATGACGTTGCGGAAAATTCGGAGAGAAAACCGACAAGCAAGTGGATGCTTCATTTTGCTGCAAAGCAATACGCGCGAACTACAGGAACAATATCAAGAGAAAATATGGGACCCGGGACAAAAGTAGGATGCATGATGGTTCTAAAACCCCCTTTGGTTGTACTGTCGGAGGCTCTCCGACCGAACAGGCGTTAGAAATTATTACTAAGCGACACCTGAATGCGCCAAGTGGCCATTGTTTTCAAGGATGAAAATGCCGCACATTTAAAGAAATTTGGTTTGAGTGAGGCTTACTGGTTGTGTGAAAACGCCTTGTAAAAGTGACATTTTTGGAATCACTTTAACCGCATCCTTTTGAGCGTTTACATGTTTCGATGATCGGAACTCGATTCTTCACCGACCCATAATGTTGGCGTCAAATCCAGTTGGTGTTTATCGGGTGTCGTCTTTAGGTGCCCTTTTAATTAAAGCATAAATCACTGCCCATTGAGATGCTAAAAACTCCTCGAGAGCCCATGACCGGTTTTGCCCTTCCTAGGGCTTATCATGTTGGCCAAATCTCCGAGGTTTTGTCATTTTTATGTTCTGCTTGAACCCAAATTGCACGAAACTTGACTTATACACTCACACACATCTGCCTACAAATTAGATTTCGACAGGTGAGTCACCTGGAATCAAGCCGAATTTCTTCATTTACGGTGTTCTTAATCAACTGAATTTACTGCATTAGGACGCTTCATGCGATATTCGAGATACCACAATACATTGCTGCTGAAAGCCCTTTGAGAGATCCAGCTGGGTTCCAGCTGATTTTCCGTCAAAACCAACTTGATGTGCAGATGGGTGTATGAGTCTTAGTAGTTCGTTTATGTGCGCAAGCGGCATAAAATTTGAAGATTTTGGCTGTCAAAGATTTTGATACTATTTTTTATCCCGCCTACGGGGTATAAGGCAGGTATAAGACAAGTTCTCTTGTCTGTGATTGGAAGCTTTGGCCTAGTTTATGTAGGTGGGACATTCGATCACATTAGGCACCGTGATACCAAATGAGAAGCACTGCAGAGCACCTAAGGTTATCAAAGGACAGTGGTTCTACCTGAGGATAGGCCGCTTTAAAAAGAGCTCTTGCATAGTAGGACAGTTACCTCTTATTTCGATCTTCCCGTCTTTCAGCCTCCTTTATGGAGAACATCCTTAAATTAGAGGACTCTCAACTCAAAATGACCCCTTTTGTATGGTGCGCGCTACGGATTTATTAGCCACTTAAGTAGTCTGTTGTTATCCGAGTAGAGCAAAACAGTCCTGGGGTGAAACTACGTGAATAAGTAGTACATCAACTATTTGGCCTGCAATGAATTTTGCTTAACACGGTGCATTGGATAGAATAGACACTCATATCTTGAGTGGTTTCACTGGGTCGTCGCAGTCTAGCATTATCTAGCATTACCAGACAGTGAGCTCGCCTTTTCGATCACACCATGTGCTCTTATGAGCAGGTTCCGCTTACAGCTTTATTGGTATTCGGATGTCTGAACCAAAAAGCCATTCCTAACTCCGAGCCTTTTTTGAATTACCTTAGCTAATATTAACTTGTCGGCGGGCAAAAAGTTAGGTAAAAGATAACGGCATTCATCTTATGTAACACGAGCAGCCCGATAATAACAACAAAGGAAAAACTGGCGATGTAACGAGTTTTAAGCTACTTACTTGTTTCACTACCATAAGCAGCCCCCTTTCGGGTGGAGGCTATTTAACCCAAAGAATTTTCCAAAACTCTGCCACTATAGCTCATTGATCCACCACACAAACGATGTAGAGTTCTAACCCATGACTATTTCACCAATGAAGCCTGTGGATGCCCTGTAACCTCAGGCAGTCAACATCAACCTTCTTGTTTATTTCATGGGTTGTCACGTGGCGCACCTTTTCAGCGGGGCCATCCCAAATACTAGAAACAAAACACCGGATATGGTAGGTTTTGCGGTATCTGTCCAAACAACCAAAAGCACCGTTTTTACAGGAGTTTAAAAGACAGGTATATTTTAATGACAGCGTTCCGTATTGTCTCTAGATACTCCACGAATTTATCCGAATATCAGTGTGAGTCGAAACATACAGTGAAGGAATATCAGATCCGTGAAGGTCATCGTCAACATGTACGTCCACAAAAGCCTTTGCCTAAAACCCAACACAAACAGCTGAAGTAGGTCAACTCAAATGGAAACCTAGACAGAAGCAACACGCTCGGTATCGATTAATTCTAACCAATTATCTCTGTATTGGTCCACTTCTAGAAGGTTAAAAATTTCGGCTGTAGTTTACTAATCATCATTACCGTCGACAGCATGACATCAGCGTTCAACACCGTTGATTCGCTGCCATACAACCTTGATTTATTTGTAAGCCATGTGGTGAAGAAAAGAATAAAAGTGGACGAGGAATGGAATTAGTGCCAGGTTACTACAATCATTCCGAGATGCCTACACACCCACACACATATTCAGACAGACTGGATAGAAACTGACATCACGAATGCCATTGACATCGATTAGCAGCCATGTCTCGCAACCAGCCGGATTGGGGATCACGAAGTCCCTATCCTGGAAGGCGAGTAACACCAACAGTACCCAAACTTTTCACACTCCTCAGCCAAACAAAACGTTAGCCATCACTCCGCTTCATTCACTCTGGATTGGGCAACGAAAACAGCGTTTTTTGGCAAACGATGGTTTGCCATGGTTTGGCACATGCAATTAAGCGCAGGTTTTGGTGCTGGACACTTGCTTTAAGGGAAGTTCCCGCACTGGAAGTTCCCAACAACGGAAAACTCGCTTTCAAATTGCCTTATTACGGATCTGCCCGCACCAACTCACATGAGCTATGGTCCTGACACAACGATTATGGGACATCTGGAGACGTCTCAGTTACACTGCTCGAACAGGCCAAGTTTCACAGCCATACAACAGAACAGCCTGTACTATAGCCTGATACACAAGTCCATTGAGATTAAGAGATATACCGCTTTGACGCCATAGGTGTTTCAAATTAGCAAACGCAACCCCAGCCTTTGCATATTCGTGTATCAGCCTCACCCGCCAAGCTACAATCAGAACAAATATAACTTCAATGATATGTAAAACGCTCCACAACCCTGAATGCCTCTCCCTTGATTGTGGGTGGCGTGTTCAGTGACTGCATTTCCACGAACATGACCTTTCACTTTGTGGGTGCATACCAAAGGACGGGATGAATTCCGCCACTTGACCCAAAAACACCTAGCCTTCTCCTCCTCTCTGAAGATGAGAACGATGTTGTATGCATATTCCAGACTGACAAGGCTTTTGCCACAAGTTATTTGAACACTGGGGTTTTGAAGACCTCCCAGTATTGAAGCTTTTGGAGAGCTCTTCATATACTGTTACACGCCCGGAAGTTAGAATACAAAGAACCCATTGTTTTCACAGGCTTCCGAAGCATTATTTGAGAGGTGAGCGTGTCAAGGAAATCAAACCGATCAACCGAATCGAATGTGCCATGGAAATCCAGGAATACTAATCTTTTGGGTCACTCATACATATGACTTTTTCTAGCACGTGACGGTGTGTGAAGGTTTGGTCAATACAACTCCTGGTGGGCCGAAATCCTGCTTACTGATCTTGAGTCAGTGTTTCATGAGCCACCATCAGGCGACGAAGCACGAGTAACGCCAACAGTTTCGTTACGACCATGGTCAAGCCGACCGTCTGTGTTTACCGCACTTACTTCCAACCCCTTTTTTGAAAATGGGCACTATCACCAACTCTCTCCAGTTGTCTGGGACAGTCCCTTTTTCACAGATGCAGGCAAACAGATCAAACAAGCACTGACTGGGGACTTCACCCTCATTTTTGAACAACGCGGGTGGGAGGTCATCCGTACCAGAAGGTCGATGGCGTTTAAGAGAATATATGCATTAATGAACTTCCGAGACCGTAAGTGGTTCCACATTCAACGTCCAAGTTTCCACATCATTCATGAGCCCTAAATGATTGACAGCCGGTCATTCGAAGTATTCGGCCAAACGGTAGAGTTCTATTTTATTAAAGATGGTCACTTTGTTCTTGTTCTCAATGGGACCGGTTGCACGGACTAAGTGAAATAATCTTCGGGCATTCTCAGATTTCTGAACACCTTTCATTTCTTGTCCACCAAACTCCATGGTCGTCTCGCCTGCGCACATTCACTTAACGTCTGATAACTCTTCGCACCGGGTTATGTTCGGGACCGGCTGGGATTTATTTCCCCGAGATTTAAGCAGTGCCACCGTTTGGTCTGATATCCAGTGCTTGAGTGAGCCTAGTAGCACCCTGCCACGAGCAAACCTTCCAGCACTGTGCACAAGGGTGACTATTCTGTCCCAGTATGAATTCACATCTAATAGAGAAATGGTTGGAAAAAACTCCAGAAAGCAAGTCCGGTAAATTCGTTTAACATTCGGATCTTTCAGTCTCTCAGCTGGCGAGCGATTTCTCCGCATCTTACGCGGCTCTGGAAAACGATGGGAGAAACGAACCTGGACAAGAATGTGGTAGTGAGTTAGCGACCCACTTAATCAGTAAATGATAGCAATGTGGTCAATCTGAGTTCGTAGCCGGAATGCCGTTGGAAGACACGTTGAAGGTCAGACGAATTCCGCTTTTTCAGAAGTAAGTGATGCATAAAAACAGCCTGCGGTCAGCACGTAGCTGGGCATAATTGTTGGTACGTGCCGAGTCCATTTCGGCCACTTAAATAGGTGTCAGATGCACTAAGCCTGCCAACTTGTGCAATAAGATCTCTAGTAACCACAATGATGTCTGAGCTTTCAGCTCGCCCCAGCAGGACATTCAGGGCGTCGTAAAGCCTGTCTTTGACGGCGTCGGAGCTACAGTCAGTTGTGGCGTAAGCGGACACGACAAACAGATAGCAATCAACTTTCCGCTTGTGAAGCTCCTTCACGGACGTTGCCAGAAAACCGCCCAAAGACAACTATCAAACGGCATCTAGTCAAGCAAAGATTTTTCTTCCCGGTGCCTTAAGATGATGAAAATTGCTCTACATCCTACTGTAGAGGCCAGAGCTGCGCAGCCGGAAGCGAGTAGAGAGTGTCGGGGTGGCCAGCTTAACCACTGTGCTTAGATCTTGAATTCTTATTTTTGATACACAACACCCATCAATCCCAAAGGAGTCCAGCCTAAGAGCAAGCAAGAGCAGATTGTTGTCCTGCTTGCTTCGGAGTTCGGATACCGAAGGCAGACAGGTGGACTGGAAGTTGAGACTTGAAGATTAATTTCGAGAGAACTGAGGATACAAGAACCGTATGACATGCAGATTTTGCTTGCAAAATGGATAAAGGACGAGCAGAGCGATCGGTATCAACTACTGGGCCTAAAAGGAGAGGGTTAGTAGTAGGGTGTGGAGATGTTGAAGAGAAAGTTTGTGAAGAAGAAAGAAGGGAGACATCAACAGTAGCCTGTTTTCGGTCGCCCGCTCTGCTGTATCGAGCAAGTAAGACGACGGGGCTGATGGCATTACGCGACGGTAGATGTGACACGAATTTACTTGTATGTGTACAAATCACGGTTTTACCTGGGATGGGATAACGCCATGGCGCCAACACCCAGACAGGAGAATAATTAGAGTCATCAACCAAATCCTTCGGCTCAAAAGGCCGACCACAAGGCAGAGGTGTTTGGCGGGAATACAAATACATTGCCATGTTCACGGATCACGTCGCTAAACATGTCCAAACCCTCAACTTGGAGAATCAGGGGACTGTGTTCCTCAGACTAACAACTGACCAACCTGGTATGAGAGACTCTCTGAGCCTCGTGCGGATGCCTCAGAGTACACCTCAATGGATTAAGAAGGTGCACAAACCGTCACACCATGATAGGGTCAAGTTTCCTTGTGAAGGAATAAATCGAAGGAAGCTGGACTTAATTGTGAGCTGGAAAACCACATCTTTCTTGAAGGGAATTCCCCTCACCAGAGGGCGATTGTGTGTGGCTGCATTATTGTTTTTTGAAGGGGAATCGTCGGCACGGAACATTTTAGCCAGCTGAGGATCACAGACAAACGCTGCAAGTCAAATAAGCCAAAATATTATAGGATGTGAAGCTTTGCCACTACATAACCTAAAATGCTGTCGCCTGTCTTGCTTTTTCACCGTGCAACAACTTTCCTTAGGTTCCATTCAGAACAGGAATTTTTGTGTAGTTTCTTAAACGCCGTCTAATTTGGACAACCTACGCAATATATTCAGTCCGCAATACACCTGTATTTTTGGCTTACTATCATCATTTTTTGCAGCCGCCCCAAGCAGCCGTCAGTGCAACTTCATACTTTGTGGTAAACCTTCGTCGGTGTAGACATGTAAACAAGCTGCCAGTAAACAAAGGTGGCAGTTTTCGTCTCAAACACTATTTTGTAAACAAATGGTCATCATCCATCCAGACTGTGTACACGTGAGTGTTTTTAATGTATTGCGACAACTTCCGGTGGTAAGAAGAAGAGGTTGAGTAGACTTCTGTTCTAAACGCGTCATCCTGCCTTGAAATTGGCCAGTATCTTTGCCTTAACGACAGTTGTGCTAATATGATCATCTCATCTTGCCATCTGAAAAAAAGAATGGATTGCAGTGGTTGGGTGGAGCAGTCCAGTAAAGAAGTGCTCTGTATATTCCGTGGATTTAGGGGTGCGCAGTTTGTGATAATCCTGATGGATGCTAATCACGGCCACCCCCTATCAACAAAAGCCTGCAAACGAACAGCCCGACAATTTCTACATCCTCCACAGGATAGGTTGTCATTGAAGCGGTTGAAGCGGTATGAATTCACCTTATTATCCTTGCCTCACTTTGTGTGGCTAGTTGATATCCTCACAGAGATTAGGCAGCTCTAGTAAGAATCGCACTGTTGCCATTCGAGGTATTTTTAACTGATTTGCGAGTCCAAACCGGAGTCATGTTATTTTCCATAATTACAGGGTAAACCTTCCTTTAAAAACCCTACGGAGGACTTCACATTTTTTAATACTGTCGAGCACCGCTCCGGTTGTACACAGAGGTAGTACCTGCTAAGAAACAGAAATCCGTTTTGTCGTAAAACTATTGCCTGGAAGTCCACAAATGTAGGCGAAAACCGCTGTAGGTTAATGACTTTTCTATTTAGAATGGCGTCGTTTAAAATGTACATAAATGTAAGCATGCCCAGAGTTATTCTCAAATGGTCATTTCAACTTGCTAGTCAAACCTCTGTGGGGCACGTTCCATCAGAGGAAATGGCAGGCTCAATCTATTATTTAGTTGCATTACGTAAGCAATGAGTGCAATAGGCTGAGTGAGTTATCCTAAGTAAAACATAGCCCGATTTGGTGAAAGTCAGAGGAGCGCATGCTTATTTGTGTTAGCAGCTTAGCTATCATTTCTCTGTCTTCAGCAAGCCATAGGAAATATCGGAAAATATCCACATTATCGGTAAAAAAAATACTGAGCGTTTCTGCTGCAGTGTACCAAAACGAAGAGTCAAATGAAACCACTGTGCGCGCCACCCACCCACGTTTCCTGCTGTACTCACCAATATAGCATACTATCATGCATCTAGTTCACCTCTTTTAACAGGCAAATAAGATCAGTCGAAAAATGCAGACACCTGGAATTTTGTCTGGTATCTCTTTAAGCTTCCACTAGTAAGGAGTTGGTATCTATTTCTGAACGTCACATCAAAGATAGAGTAGTGATCCTTCGTACTTCACTGTAACTACAAGTACCGATCGGAAAACGCAAGCGTGGTGTGAACATATGGCAAACTGGTATCAGGCAACAATAAGCATCAGACGAATTCGCTCCCTGCGCCCCTGGTTGACCCCATCAATGAGCTATGCACCTTTACTAGTGACTGATATGAGAAGCAAGAGGCAGGGACTATGGTATCTGACAAACGTTTGGATGGTCGTTGGCTTGTTCGCTGAGCTGGGCAATTTGGTTGCAAACGTTTCATCACCAATCGAGGTGACATCATCAGTGCGTAGTTGTGCGTAGTGGTGGGTTAGTGGTTGTGCGTTCAGTAGTGTTACGTGTGTGTTGATATACGTGCTGGCAGCCGGGGATGACCCTTGACCGCGGTTAGTTATTCTGTCGGGCGGTTCCCATGTCCTCATTCGCCGATGCCCACGTGACCTTTGAACTTGGCATCCCTCGCCGTCGTAGTCTAGTCGATGTTGGAGTGACCTTTGTTATTCCGAGTTCCGGTTGTGACCTTTATTGATTTGACTCCGAGGAGTTCCTTGTTTCTTCGTTTGTGAATCCATTATTCGGTCCTCCTTGAGTGTTTCGGTTGCGATGTTGATCTCTCGCGCGTAAAGGTGCGTAAATTGGATCCAGTTCGATGCACCGGTTTATTGAACCTGTCGTAGAGTACAATGCTTCCAGAAATTCTCTTCCGTGTCGCGTGTCTCCGTATGCCAAAATTTTCGCGTTTTCCATGTTGAATTTGTGGCCTTCCTGGTCCTCGTGTATGGATATCAAGGACAGGGGGTCATGCCTCCTGACAGCCGCGTTGTGTTCCTTTATTCGTGTACATAATTTTCTCCCAGTTTGTCCAACGTAGAATTTGTTGCAGTCGTTGCAGTCGATTTGGTATATCACATTGTTCCTCTTGGTTTTGTCCCGGTTGTCCTTCAGTCTAGAGATTAATTTCCTTAGAGTAGCACTCGGTTTGTGGGCGACGAAGATTCCTTTTTGCGCCAAAAATCTGGCTGTGAGTTCTGATATATTCTTGATGTAAGTTAGGACTACCCGTCTGGTGGCTTGTTCTTGCTGTGGCTGTTGTTGAGATGTCTTCTTCTTCAAGCACAACTACTAACCCACCGCTACGCACAACTACGCACTGATGATGTCACCTCGATTGGTGATGAAACGTTTGCAACCAAATTGCCCAGCTCAGCGAACAAGCCAACAACCATCTACGCTACCTGAGCTACCGACATTCTCCTCTATAGAAAACGTTTGGATGGTTATAGGCACATTGAAAACATAATGAATACTCAGGTTTCAGCTGATTGTTATCATCGTATGGGCAATGTTTTTTAAGGGGCACAGTGCAGCCTTCGAGGATTTCGGTAGCTCTTACTATTGAGGATGTCGCTATGAGGCTATTGCACTATTTTTGATGTAACGTTTATGGGAAATTTCCTCAACACAGCGCAGTTTGGCGAGCAAAATAGGTACTGACAGTCTTTAGTACAAATATGCCGTGGATCTGAAAATGTCAAATTATTTTTTGATCATTATTCCCTAATCAGATGATCATTGAAGTTTCCAAACCTATCGGACTCATTTGAAACAGGAATGCGCTAGAAAGCCCAGTGAAAAATAAGAGGCCGGCCTTAGAAATGTAGTTCTACTCCGCTGAACGGCACGATAGCTACATTGAAACAAAAATGTTGCAGTAGGATTTTCTTAAGTTTAAAGATTAGACACTCTATACTCTTTTCTCAGCAGTTCTAACTGAATGAATTCCACAGAGCAGGGAACCAAAACCGGCTACTGACGTCTCAATCGAATTGCCCAGGTAGATTGGATATCAGGCAGCTCTAATGAGATTATATTCAATAAACTTGGAGCGAGAACGAGCAACCAAGATGAGCGTCGTGAACTGAGATTGGGAGACATAACTCAGGATTACCCAAAGTTTGAGTCAGACTGAGTGACAAGTCATCCCAAAGAATTTTCGCAACAACCAACCTAAACCGATTGTTCATGATCGTTTTTCTTGACTATGCCCTACGAGAAATTAAACAGTTAGCATACTTCTATCTCGCCAAAAGTTGCTAGTCCACTATAGAATGCACATGAGTATGAATCGCACTTTGCACGAGTTTATTTATACCGGGCTGGCTGGCTTCGTGAAGATCTATTGTAATTTAGTCACGCCCAAAAACGTATGCTTTAAAACCATATACCAATCCAAAGTTGCTTCGTCCTTGTGCTGCCTTACTCCACTCCTGCATTTATCACAGCCAGATAACGAACTTAAATGGTGAGTAGCAAATCGCAGTCACTTGAATATAGCACCACTTGATCCCACATACAAATGGCGAAAAGAGCAATTGGAGATCCTAGCTGGAGTCAGCGCATGATTAAATTGATAATCATTGTATGCATAAAATCACCATTGTATTGTGGCGAATGATTGCGAAGAGCAGCTTGATAGCTTAAACTTTGTATGAGGAATATAAGAGATGATGTCCAGCTGGCAACCTGGATCCGCTGTTTCCATGAGGCTGTGCAGTTTTTTAGTAGTAAAATTTACCTTAAAAGGTTTTTCGGAGGGCGAAAGAATGCGTTTTCAACTGTGTAATTCATACATATAACTATATTCACACCCCAGATAGTTAGTGGAGTAAGGTAGAACGACAAGTATGCGTTGTTTCGTACAGGGCTTTAGGCCCGGGTGTTGTAGTGTGCTATTGTAAACTCAACCAAACCGATGACATTTAAGAATGTGTACTGATGTAACCGGAAAAGCCCTACTATGTAAGTCTTTACTTCATGGTTAATCATTACTCAGTTATTTTTCTTCGGATACTAACCCTAAATGCAGACATTCCATTTTTACTTAAAGCACCGGGCACTATGTGAGGACGATTGTGATCTAAGGTTATCTGTTTACTTTATCTGTTGATCACTTTCAACCGGGACAGTCTTCCATTTTAGTTCACATAATGAAGTATGGGTGGAATCCGACAAAGTCACACAGTGTTTCGTGCCTCCGGTTAAACTGTTGCAAATTTCTCCTGTCTTAAGATGGGAATTTGTGAATTTGCATAACGTTGACTTACACGCGCTCTCCTAGTTTCATTACAGTCGGCTAGACGTGCTGCGTGTTGCCAAAAACAGCTTCATCCTGATACCATGCAGTTCCAGAGTAGGACCTTGGGGTAATGATGGGAAAGCCATCAGACCAATCAAAGGCTGACTGATTGATTTGCAAAAGGCTGCATGAATCATCACGGTCCGTCCGTTGCATCAGTGGTCCCGTCCTACGGAAACAAGCAACCGATTCGGCTGTTCGCCTGCCTGGCGAATCACTGACTCCAAATTTGTAAGGTCATTTGCAATGAGTACCATCCAAATGTGCACGTTTACACAACTTATTTTGACATATAGCACCTAGGGTTACCTTGGATACCACCCAGACATAGGCAAATCAGCATACGTGTTCGCGATTCATCAGGGGTCGAGTAAATCTTGAATACAAAGCAGTTTTCTCGGGTGACGGAAATCCAAACGAAATCCAATGCGATCAGTCCAATACCCAAGCGGAGCTTTTCTGAATTCGCCCTGGATTAAAGCAATCTTTCCATTAAAACAAGAACTTCATTGGACGATTTCAGAAAGCTCATTGACTTCCATATTGTACGTGTTGCGTTGCACTGTACTACTAGTGATGCCTTGAGGCTGTCATCAGATCATTAAATCTTCGTCCATGATGATCCTACGGAAGTCGCATTGATAGCTCATCACCGTTATGCCAAATAAATAGGACGAATTTGGCATACAAATGCATACTCTTTTGAACATCCACAGTAGTCCCATCATGTTCGATATAGCAACAGCTAAACACACTTCTGTTCCTTTTACACTGGCTACCAGCTGGTCTCTATCTAGGAACCATCATATAGTCCACTGCTTCATTATCGGTAAAATGATAAAGTAGGCATTCAGTGCTTCAAAGTGGTTCTGTCCTCATTATTTGAACAGAAGCAATAGGGTTCTAAAGCTAATTGATTCACTTTTAGTTTGCCCGCTAAAATCACTCCAACTGACGTGTAGTTTAGTGGGATTAAATCAAAGTCTTGTTAAGCCTTTTAAAGCACAACCGGATTATGCACATATTCTGATTGACCCTTTCAACGCATCCAGAATCGGTTCAGCTTATTTTGATATCTTGTTATTTCGAAGAGTTATGCTCAGTATGTTCAAACTGACCAGATAAGGAGAGTCGGTAAACATTCGCTGCTCACATTTAAGCGTAAACCAAATGGTCATTTTGATGTCCAGTTTGATAGATGTGTATATGAAAGATTCAAATCGAGGTTTTTTGGACTGCAACAGGGCCAAGTTCCTAGTGAACTAAGTGCCTTCGTTTTATCAGACTAGTTTATAAGCCTTTGGAGACAATTTACTGGCACCTACATTCTCTTTTTTGTATCCTAGACAAGCACAGCTATGCTGTATGTCTGGGGTCGCTGAAACACCAACAACTGTACTAGCCCGAATCTAAAGCTTGAAGCGAATTGTCCTACTAATGAACTGGACCACGGAATTTAACCCCAGATCCTCGGTTGGATTGATGCAGCAATCTGTGCTTCGGTTACCAGAGTGGCATTTTGTCAACGGAGTTTCAACCAGCTCACGTGTTCCACAGTGCAGCGGGTGGGATGTTCTGTAACGCATATCGTAAAACGAACGATTTAGGAAAGTAAATAGCACAGTTTCATTTATGTGTACAAAGGAAGGCAATGACGGACGCAGTTTGGTTGCAAGATTGACAAAGCTCACAGCCAGTCAATTTTCTGGCTAGAATATAATGGGAGTATAATGCGGTTGATTCCAACACAGTGGCAATCTGAGGAACAACGATTAGGACGAAGGAGCTTTGTTTGAACCGTATAAATCTGTACGGAAATTTCCAAAACTTTTTTGACAAATTCAGTTACCTGAAATTGGTTTTCAAATCCATTGAACTTCATAATGCGCATGAATTTTTAACACCAAAGCTTCTAGTGTCTGTCAGGGCTCTTTATTATTTTTGTCACTTTCGGTTGGATTAAGGAAAAGGTTATCCACCGTGTATGCAAATCACACTGCAGCTGTAACTCACTAGTGCTTGAAGTTGCAACACTACCATGTAGCTTTCTACCATTGCAGCTAAAACGATCGGTGTTTTCATTCACCTGTCAGTTGCTACCTACAAAGCTTTTATTCGGGACCTAGACCTATCATTTAACTTCAGAACCCCATCAAAACCAATGCACGTCATATTTGAGGAATGAATCCGTTCACTGTATCATTTTTGAGTTTGCTACCATAACAAAACCGGTTAAAAAGGAATCTTTTAGAGCCACTGCAACCCGTATTTGAATTTCCCTTCTTTCCGATATTACCCAGTAGCAATTTATTCCTCTCTACTTCAATTTGCAGCCAGCCCAACCTCCTGGCACAAATGTTGTTCTTCCAAGAAAATTCACAAGGAAATGCATGGTAGTCAATCTAATATGCTCATTCACGAAGATTGATATATCAATTGCGACTACTATGGTGAAATCCGCAAGAGATTTGGATTGCTACCTCAAGGGAGACCACAGCTACGTTTACCGAGGACTACTCACGTGTCATCCAGACGCAACTTCACCTCCAAGTAAAGACCAAGTTGCAAGCTCATGAGCTAAATTTCCCCACATTTCAAAGCTTAGTACAATTCTGACATTCCATGTTACAACCAAGTTTATTTCCCGAGGGATAGGGTCCTTTGGTGTGTTTTAACATTTGCGTGGAATCACTTTAGTTGCCTCTACTTTTATAAACCTCACAAAGAAACCGACTGAAAGAAATGCCTTTTGAGTAATGTACTCATACCTGTGGGTACCTCAGGAACGCATCGTTGGTGATCACTTTTGAGGAGTGCTTAATTTACGACATCGAACCCATGGCCACAACTTACAGACTATGTGGAAAGTGTTGTTCCGATGATGCCAATATGTTCCGTTCAAAACTTTGTCTTGGTGGTTCCTGAGTTTTGGAAAGATTGCTCCTCGAAATTCTAGAAACATCCAGCTCCTGAAAGTGGATCATGGAGATATCTTTCAGAAGTGACCGATTTTAACTGAAAATTCAGTAACCTGTCTCGGAACAGGCACTCTTAAGGATCGACCGAAAGGTGGACTTTTATGACAGATAAATTGCAGAACGTTTAAACCCGAAGAAAACCCAATAGAAAAGATTGCCTTTGCTTGGTTTTTCGAAGTACATTTTAACGGAAGAGCCTTAAAAAGGGCAACCATGATCGGTCTTCTTAGGTGGTCGCTGTAGACGGCGAGATAGTTTCATGATATACGCTTTAAAGAGCCATTTTAATGAAGCTTCATGCACTTTGTTTCATTGTATGAGTTTTTAACAGGTAGCTTTCTTTTAGAAGAGGACCGTTCTTGGAGGAAAGCAGTTATACATTGAGTCTTCAAACAATAAACCGTATTCTATCAGGATTTTATCTAAGGAAGAAAAAATTCTTCGCTCTTCTGTATTTTGAAAACTCATGGCATGATGCAAATAACCAGACGACTGCGTTGATCGTGAGGAATCGTTCAGACTACCTACAGCTACTATCTATTACTATTATTGCTATAACCAAGAACCACATGGGCCACTTAGGGGAACCAGCATGATCCAGGAACTAATGATGCTGTTCTCTAGCGCGAGGCTGATCGAAACACCTAACGCAACCAAGTAGGTTGAGCACATCCGATGGTAGTGACAACAGTGTCCGTACCTGTCAAACATATTCAGTTTGTCTCCTCAGGAAAGGGAAGTTTAGAGAGCATCTTGAGAGCAAAAGCACACTGCAGGTCTCCTCAGGAAAGGGAAGTTTAGAGAGCAGATAAACCAGTGTTTCCCTAAAACTCAAATGATTTGCGATTAGATCATGTGGAAATTTATACCAAAACTCGAATTTGTAGGACTGCCAAAGACAGCATTCATAGAATAGTGGTCTACTTGATGTATTGTCCCGATCTTGTTTCACCTGTGAATTATTTGTGTTAGTGATAGCAAGTATCTTCAATAGAGTAGTCTTGGTTTTGTGAGCGTTAAAAGAGAGGGTCAGCAATCACTCCACTGGCCTAAGCGCTTCATAATTATTTAAATGAAATGTGACAGGTGAAGCTGTGTGTGCCAGAGTGGTAGGCAGACAGAATTTTCTTTAGCAAAAGTCAACAAGTAAGTCCTTCCTGAGCAACCCCCGTTCAGGATAGTCAGCACAGATTTAGGCATACGGTCTACTTCCCGAACTTTTAGAAAGACAGTCACATACAGTACAGTTCTGGCACCCCCACTTGTCTTTCTACAATGAGACAGACATTGCGAATTTCCGTTACAACTGAACTGGCACAGTGAAGCCGAAATTTTCGCCCAAAATATCAAAAATATTTCACAGTACCTGGAAACATTATTCATAAGATTGTTGAAAACTCCTCGATAACCCACAACCAATTTCTCGTTTCTTGTGTCTCATCAGTTGGACACTCTTTGATTCTACATCTTAATCCTAGTTGTATACACATTTCACGAGCTACACTGAGAAATCTTATCAGTGGTGCCCCGTCTACACGGTAGACTGCGATACCTCAGATATCGTCTCTGATAAAACACAGGTGATGGCTGTTCAGTATATTCAGTTGAGGAATTTCATGGGTGAGATATTCAGCTGGGACTTAGCTTTCTTACTTTCTAAGTCTACCGTATTTCACGGTATTACTTCGATTTATTCTCGTTCGCAGAGCCGATTATTCTAGCATTGTTCTCACTGCGCATGCTGTAGTCTGCCATGTAACTCGTCCAATATCATTGGCGAAGATTCCGAATGCCACACCCCACCAGATTTAAGATTGTTCACTTCGTTTGATGACAATGCAGGAAGACATGCGGAGAATACAGCAAGCAATCGAAAAAGAAGGGCCAACCCAAGTCTGAGCGAAAAACACCGAAAAACACCGTACCTACGACTACTTCCTAGCTACTGCTGCCAGGTTCTTCGCCTTGCTCTAGTCTGAAGACCAACCTGTTTGGCTTGTTCAAGCAGGTATTATCTGAGATGAAGTTGGACCAAACACATCTGATAGCGCAAAGAAAACTAAAGTTCATTGGTTGGTGGTTTATGAGTAAATATTTGAGATACCCTAAGAACTGAGCCGGTAACAACAAACACTGATAATAATTAGTCTAAATAAAAGAATTATATACAGGTTCAGTAGAATCTGCACGTTTATCACCTGATGAGACGTATCCATCCTCATTAATGTGGCAAAGATAGAATAAAAAGGCAGGACCGATTTTTGAAACATGCGATTAGATACACAAAATTCGACGTCACGTTACGTCCCTGCACGCAATTTAATATTAAGTTTTATTTGAGTAGAATCTTTAGCATACTAAGCAGAATCATAAGGTAAGATGGATTCTCTCCGGAGGTGTTTCATTCTTATCGAGGCAAAGGAAAGCTAAAATAAATGGATCTCTTCTTTACTCGGTCACTGCTGAATTTTGTTGACCATGTCTGGAATGCTGCAACTTGCATCGATCTTGTTAACAACTTCGCATTTAGTGATACTGAATATTTCTACGGTGTTGTTACTCCTTTCAGCTCGATCCAGTTTATTTTTGCCAATTCATTGAATTCCTGGGAGGAGATAATATCGTTATGATATCACGTTTACTCATCGAATTACTTACTGAATACCTAACTAGCCTGAGATCTTCACTGCTATCACTGAACCTGTACGATGAGTGCCGTAAGCAAACGCGTCAAAACTTTCTCAGCTGACTGGTGCTCAGTATAGTGATACTGAATATTTCTACGGTGTTGTTACTCCTTTCAGCTCGATCCAGTTTATTTTTGCCAATTCATTGAATTCCTGGGAGGAGATAATATCGTTATGATATCACGTTTACTCATCGAATTACTTACTGAATACCTAACTAGCCTGAGATCTTCACTGCTATCACTGAACCTGTACGATGAGTGCCGTAAGCAAACGCGTCAAAACCTTCTCAGCTGACTGGTGCTCAGTATCGACTGCTCCGCCAATGCAGCTTGCGAATAAGGATGAGTGACCAATGCGGGGAGAGTTTGGAGCCTCAAAATTGCCATACAAGAAAGGCAGACCCGGGGAAATTGACTTGGATCACAATTCACCATTTATTGGAACCGGGCTTACTCAACCCAGGTCAGACAAGTGTCGTCTTCGTTTGGTACCCGTTATTAAGCGTAACCCATTTTGGGTACTGCTGCCGTCAGGTTTATCTAACCGACTCAATAACATGACTTTCAATCAATCATCTTGACATTTCTGTGGATTTCGGCAGAAAGACACTACTGCCAGCATAAATAAGGACACAATCTGAGGATTTCGGGGAATTCTGTCGTGCACGATGTTCCTTCCAAAGAAGGTCAAGTAACAAACAACTAGGAGCAAAGGAAAGCTTTCCCGATGTGGCGATGTTTCTCGTCCTCTTGAGGGGTACTGCTCTGGTCCACTTAACTTTCTCAGCCTCGCTCATTCAGTAACAGGCGACGGCATCAGGCAAGAACACCTTTTCCATCAGAATGTCCTTCAAAACGCAAGTAAAAAACGAACAAAAATCGAAACCAATTCAACTATGTGTGAAACGATATTCCACAACACTCCACTCGTCTGGAGTGCTCACTTTCACTCGGTCTTGTCAAAGCGTGGCTTATAGTGACTCTACAGTGTATACATTATCATTATTGAGGATGGCCGTCTAAGGGGGGATACTTTGATAAATTCTGGAATAGCATCGCACTACTGGTTACGATTGAGTGTGTGTGAAATACTGCTTGGGATAATTCGAATAGAATGAAAAAGCCGAAATCAAAGCAGATGATGCCATTTTTATGTTACATTGATATTGATGAAGTTCCCTGCTTTACGTCTTTAAAGTCAACTGATAAGCACACATGACGTAGATGGTGGCTACGTTGATCTTTCTGTTATGTATCTTGACTGCTGTAACCACTGACCACGAAAAATACACTATCTTCAACCTTATAGTTTAATATCAATTCCTCATGACTACACACAACAAGTGCTATCTAACCCACGTGTGGAGCAGAGACTATCTGAATTACTGTTTCGAATGATTATTCCGCTGGTGGTACCACGTTGTCCACTAGTTTCTCTCCCGCCCACCAAGGAACAAATTAGTGGGATGAAAATTTGGTCGAGGTGTTCCATTGTTTGAGACAGTAATTCGAATGAATCAGCCACTGTCTCTTTCGCCCGAGTCTTGTCACCTTGTGTGTATCTATAGGATGTGATGGAGAGGTTTTCATGATAACTTCAAGGTTATTTCCCTTGGTGGATCGAACGCAGGCATTTTGGGTCTTTTTACATCCCATAGATCACTCACGTTATTACGGATAGTTCTACGGGAATGACTACCCTAACTTATACGAATGGTATGGAAATTTCAACAAAAAGGTACTAACCAGCAAAAGCGGGAATCCTCTCATTTGACCGGGATTGTGAGACGATTGCGTGATTGTCCAACACCGGAAAATGAGCGTCTACACAAAGCGTTTCTGCATACAAGGATCGAAGCTAAAATAATGAAGGTAAATTAAACACCAAGAAACGACTATTAGGTGCCCATATGGTCAAGTACTATATAATGTCGAGTGCCCTCACTCGTACTTCGTTGAAACATGCCTTCCATTCTTAACACAAGTTCAGGCCATGTTACCACAAGTACTGCTGTATGCAAACTAGAGTAATTATAATGTGGTTGGGTTGCAGAATAGCCTGACACTATCATGGATGCTATAAGGATTGTAACTCGGCGAGTTAACCCACCTGGAGGCACTTAACCTTACCTCCTGGTTGTCTTATAAGGCATCGGGGATGTTCAACTACTTCCTGTACAGTTTTTGGGTCTATCCACCATGGAAAATCTTCCACGTAGCAAAGCCAATTTCCCAATTTTAGCTCGTATTAGCGAGCTGTAAAAACGACTCTGTTGACGTGACACGGCACTTACGTTCTTCACGGTTAACTGTACAGAACAGAACACAAGTGTTCTGACTTTTAGGCGGATCATGATAAACCATGTCAAACTCATTAGTTACCCATTATCATCATCATTACCCACAGCACTTTAGTCCATGTGTTTAGCCGCAACAGTTTCACCACGACGTACGCTGACAAATTACCAATAAAGTGCCTGGTGATGATGTAGGATAAATAATTTTTACCAAAAATGTGTTGGTACTTCGTACTTTAATGTTCTGAGATCGCTGCGTGATTCGGCTGTACGCCCTAATGAACACTTTATTAGACGTCAACACTCAAACAATAATTTGGAGTATAGAGAGAATTCTCTCCATGTACATTAGATATTTTGCAACAAAAAATCAGGATTGTTTGGCTGGTAGTCACTCAATATATAAAATCAAATCACTGATCAGGTCTAATCCATATGGCGGTACAGAACGGTCGGAAGCTTGATGGACCTGTGTGTCTGCTGCAAAGTCTTTTGCACAAAATGCTCTATGTGTGCTGAGGTCATCCCCCTCTCGCAATCTCCCAAGATGTGAAAACCAAGGCAAAACAACCTGACTACCAGTTTGCAACAAGGGTCTGCTATAAACATCACTATTTTGTATTCCATCGCGCATATGGATAAATCTATCCTCACAAGTTACGATTGCAAATTTGAGTTAGGAGGATTAGTACTTTACCTCCAAAAATACACTGGAGACTAGCAAGGTGTGCACTTGGCCAAACGAGCCACTGGATGATTCCAACTTGGACATCCGGGTTATCGTCACTCTCTGCATCCAAGCGGAGACATACTTAAATGAGCTTCATCACGAGGATCATCGCTATCACATCACGTTGGAAACCATAAGACAATCTGTCCAATAGTCTGAGTCGGCTTCCGCCTAAAGGTGATCTGATCGTTGGGAACTCAACAGAGGTTATGCAACGTACGGCAAAGTACAGTTTGCTTTAATCGACATCGTCAGCCGTATATTTCGCTGAAAATACCGTTTCTGTGACAAGGCATTCAGTAACAAAGCGACCTATATAACACTAACGAAATGACAACTGGCCTGATTTTGTTATCTTGGTTCTAAGGCTGGACATTCATTAGAATCAGAATTAAGCACATTCAGTTAGGCCACTCAAAGGCAATGTAGTACAGCACACTAATTCACATGGCTGGTGGAATTTGAAGGTGATACACTCATAACCCCGAGTCGAAACTACGTGTGCAATAACGGTGTGACGAACACCACAACCAGACGGGTCAAAGCATGTGACGAACTGTGCGGCAAGCTTGATGTAAACAACCGACCTCTTTTAATTACTAGCAGACAACGAGGAGCTACTGAACAGACAGTAAACAGAAAGTATTGCTTACACGGGTATATTAAATCAATACACTAGTGAATATTTTATGGAATTTTGACTTCACGTAACATTAGGTGACTTGCATTTTATTGTCGGAACTCTGCGAAAGTATGCTTATTTTCAGCCAGCTGCGAGCAAATCGACCGAACTAGTGTAGATTGGAAAACTGCTGGTATTTCAAAATGGTATAAACTCCAATGAGAGTGCATTTCGGTTTATTTCGTAGAAGTATCAGGCTAGCGTTTAGTTTGTTTCGGTCACAAGTTTCCTTGAAGGCCTTCCGGAGCTGCCATAACAAGAATAACGTTATATACGTAAACCCTTGTGGGGTTTACAGGCAGTATTTTCACAGTCAATATTCCGTGAGTCGTTTTTTAACAAAGACGAAACTCTGAGCCCCGAATTCACGAAAAATCCAGTTTCCGTTTTTACACTCAGTAGTATGAGTAAACTAAATGACTGTAAAGCCTTAAAGTTTGAGAATCTTGCTCACAAGCGCTCTAAAGCTTGTAACATTTCAAATCGAAATCCATTCTAAATGAACAAGCAAGTGAATTGTTTTGGTGAGCAAATGTAATGTAAATAATAACAGCAAAATTAGAAAAAAGCGTGTCAGAGCATGCGAAAATGAAACCTGCCATTAATAAGGGTAGATCCTACATAGCCCTCAAAAATTCAGCCATGTTTAACTAAACTCTACATAAAACTAAGTACTATGGGTAAAATGTTGGAAGTATACAGTCAATCCTTATTGCAATAACTTATTCGCGCTGTCAGTAACGGAATCCTCCAAGGTATATCAGCTGATAGGTAGATTGGTTACACGGGCTTCGAGTGTTGTTTTATTTAAGGAATATGAATAAGTACTGTTACTTGTAGCACGTAACATGATGATAAAACATGGTTTTCTTTGGAACTTTACTGACCCACCTAACGCGTCTTACGCACAAGAAAACTGACGGGAGCGTTGCACATCATCAATGTTTCATAGGGATGTGCAACTTTTAAAACCCTACCGAAGGAACCATTTGTCTTATCCTCAAAGGTGGAACCCGTTCGTCCAGAGAAATCTGAGGCTGCAAGTAATTCTTACCTATTTTGGACCAACTTGCAGAGGGAGCAACAAGACCTTTGCTGAGCCCTTGTTGATTGCAATCCATTGCTGCATAACTTCTTTCAGATTCGTCAGATCAAACGAAAATTGTAAGGCCAGGAACCGTTCGTCCGAAATACGACCTTCCGTTTCGGATCCAGTTGTTTCCTATTTCACCATTTGTGAGGCTGGCATTGGCAGCTTTTACCTGGGTATTCCTACTCTAACCTTGCCTAGATGAAATGCATAAAGTTATTGGCAAAATAGCTATCTACTAAATAGCGTGGGTTGTTTACATAATGTAGATCTCATGGCTTCAGAGTGCTCGGGCACCTATCATATGAATCACGCTACATCCTGCCCTTTCCATTTGCATTGCTGGTTGTTCACTTCACGGTCCAAACTGGTCTAAAATTGACGTACATCTTTCAAATGCAGTACTGTGAGTAGAATGCTACGATACTGATTACACAAGCCTCAAACATTAAAAACCTCTTTAGCCCAAAGAGTGTCGGTGTATCGGCTGCAATCCAGAGCAGGCAGCAAATTAGTGGAATTTGATGGGCTCAATCGCAGTATCGGAAATTCGGCGGTTGACTGTTTAAGACGAACTGTAGCACGCAAAAACAATGCCCCACAGCACACGAAAATAAAACCAGCCATAGTGAATTACGGAGTATACACTTGGTATGGTTGTACTGGTCACTGGCAACTACACTATTTAGCTCATGTATATGACATTTAGTAGACTCACCTAATATTGGCAGACTCGGATATAGCTACCACTCACCAGTGACCTACTGGTCCGTCTCAGTTATTCAGTTGCATGTGGCCGGCCACATCTACTTTCAGACTCCAAATATTTGAGCAACAGTTTTTAAGTATTTAGTTGTTCAGTCAAGTGTGACTCGGCCCTGAAAAATTTGAGATTAGTGGTTATTTATCGCGATGGAACCTTTTCGCAACACAGAGAACCCTAAGCTTGAAACTTCCCAAATGAAAGTTATTATTCCTGTTGAAATGCACTAAGAAAGCTACAGATGGATAGAATCTGCGTTGCAGTGTGGCATGATTTGTCCTTGCATGGCATAAAGTACAGTAGAATAAACGGGCTCAAGCCATAATTGTACTATTAAGCAGTTTATTTGTGGATTACACGAAACCGCACCAAGTAGGACCATGGATTCAGTTTGTAATACGGTACTCCCACCATACAAATTCCCTAGAAAAACACGTTAGTTTGGTTTGCCAGTGGAGTAGTCATTATCGAAAGAACACGGTGGCAACAAGAGACATAATCACAGATAAAAAAACAATCCAATCCATTGCCTTATTTTGCCCACACAAAATCACCCTTCATGTTAAGACTAGCCGAAAGGTGTGGGGAAAGGAACATACTGTGACAAATGAAATACCAAATTGATGTCCTGATGTAGGGCACAGGGCTATTGACCTGAGTGATGTTGAGTAGAGCTGGCCGAGGATTGTGGCTTACTTCGTTAACAGAACTTGAAGCATCGAATCGTAGCTGTCAAACTAAAAGGTACCAGGCGATTAAGGTTTATTGTTTGGGGGAATAGGTTCAGTGAATGAAAGTATAAAGGCTTCTGGAATTCGTATATATTGACTTTGGCCAACAAAGCGGACAAAAACAAAGCTTGGCGGCAGCTTGCTGGAACCCATGAAGCACGCTCGGTAATTATGGTGGGGGAAAGGTCAACAGTTTTCCCTGCTATTGCAAGTGCACCGTGAAAGACACATCTGAAGAGGGAACTAAACAGTGTGGTTTCTCTCTTTGTAATTATCCACCGCAATTTATCCAGAACAAGCTTGAAAGCAGCGTTAACCAAAATGCGCTATCTGATAAGAGAGATATGTCCCAGGACCAGTCCACTAAATCACGAACAAACGGATTGGCAAGCTGGAACGATCTAATTGGTTGTCCCGACGAATTCAACAAATTCTGCAGATTCCGAAATAAACTGGAACTAATTGAAAGTTCGATATTTTCATTATTTATTATTATTATTATTACTGACAGCAATAGACAGCAATACATACTAGTGTTTAGTTGCCATACAACCACTAGAGAAGAAAAACCTAGTAAAGAGTAAAGAAGAAAGGGAAAAGTTAGGGAACTGTCGGAGAAGCCTTATGCTTCTAAAGGAAACCATCGGGGATAAGGTGTCCACACGTCTGAACATCATGTCGAAGTAAGGTGCGATCAGCGTCCCTTGCGAAACCTACCCAGTCTAGGCCCAGCGCACAACAGACGAACTTTAGCCAAACAATCTGGCTAGAGAACGACAGAAGGCGAGCAACTGGGTTGTGTACCACATCTTACAGGGTTTCCAAGCACCTACAAGCAGGAACATGTTGGCCCCAGGCAGGAAAATGCTAAGATCCCACAACACTAAGACTGATAGCCGCATATTTCATTTCACAGTGCCATGCCACGGCCTGACCTTCGCCAACGTTTGGTCAATAATCAATGGAAAATAAACCATCGCTTTCTTCTGTAGACGATGGCTGAGCATACTTTGTAAATACCCCAACTACCTCTTCTTGGCAAATTTGAACTACTGCTCCGAAAAATCGGGTTCAATACCAAGTACCCTCTTAGGCGCCATCTTGCCGTGGAACCACTAAGGACAGTTACCTCTTGCTATGCTACGGGGACATTGGGGGTGAAACACTTAAGATCTTCTAGAGTCCTTGGATCGGAGGGGCCAAGCCGATCAACCATGGATTAATAATTCTCTTGCAGTTACCTTGTATAGATGGTCCAAAGAAACTCCATAAATGATGCAATGGCGCATTGTCATGAACGCCGCTCGCAAACTGATTAGCAATACAATAAATTTGTCTATTACGATATAGACACAGCTAACGGAGCTGCCAAGGTACTTGAACCAATCAGCAAACCCAAGTTCCCTGAAGTTTCTGGCGCATTGTCATGAACGCCGCTCGCAAACTGATTATCCGCGCAATAAATTTGTCTATTACGATATAGACACAGCTAACGGAGCTGCCAAGGTACTTGAACCAATCAGCAAACCCAAGTTCCTCATTCTGAAGTTTCAGAGAGGCATAAGTGGACTGAACATGTTGAAGCAAAATGCATGGGATCACCTCGGGTATGCTGTTTAAAATATTTCACGCAGACAATTCGTTGTAAGAAAACAGAACTATTTCATTCAGATAATTAGATCTGTTGAGCTCTTTCAGGCCGTGATTTATCTACCTTATTCCAATAACATGATGGCATCAGTGGCACACACTTGTTATGACATCCGTGTGAGTTACACTCCTATGTTTAAAAACCTCGGTTTGTGTAGCTCTTTTGAACACGGGAACCACAGATGATTGAGCTCAACTCACTGGAGCACGTTCCTATTCAGAAATAGGTGCAAACGATCTGGTAAGAGTAGAGAATACACATCCACTTGTATTTTTAACAACCCAGGTCCAGCACCCGATGGCGCTTCAACGCAGAAAGGAATATTAGTACCTCATCAAATGAGGGAGGACCCACGCTCACAAGCAATGTATCAAAGTGAGCAGGTGAAATGAAAGACGTAGGTACGGTGGCCGAGGACAAGGTTAACTGTCGTTGAAAGTATTCTACCCAGCGATCAAGACGCTGAGCTCTACTACATGTTATATTTTCAGCGTTATCTCACAATGAATGTATCAAAGTGAGCAGGTAAAATGAAAGACGTAGGTACGGTGGCCGAGGACAAGGTTAACTGTCGTTGAAAGTATTCTACCCAGCGATCAAGACGCTGAGCTCTACTACATGTTATATTTTCAGCGTTATATTTTAAGCATCGTTTTGTTTATTAGCTGGAAAGGCTTCCGTGCCTCCTCCAAAATACTCTCGGGTCTCACCATACCTCTCTGTCCACAGAGGCTGTGTGAGCTGTCATCTGATCGATCACCTAGATGATTGTACTCCAAACCAGAAGGGATAGAGCGCCTTGCAGCAGTAGTTTCCATGTACACGCTCGGAAGCACAACAAGCAGAGTTCTCGATGTCACGTACAAACGTTGTTATCTCATCCCATTTAAAACCAGTTTCTTCGTAGGGAACCACTTGTACTGCACTGCGTAGGGCGCTTTGATATATCCACATAACATGTGGTTCACAAAACTTCTCTACTGCTAAGCAAGGAGCTTGCTTCAGGGGTTTACCGCGAATGTTCAATGAAAACATGCACCAAACGAGAGGGCGATTTGAATCAACCTGTGTATTTCAGAACGACAGACAGCCAAGGATTGAAATAAACCAACAGCAGTAGATGTTGATATGGTTGATATGACTTCAAGGCCTACCGGTGATAGGGGATTGCCAGATAGCACAATGGCGTTCAAAGTGTTTAAACGTACTGCTGAGAAACAGCTGGTGATCAGTGCAAAGTTGCGAAAGACGTTCGCCATTATCATTGCCATTTGCTTTCAGGCTAAACACACCACCGAGGTATGTTTTGCCGAACCGAGACATCCCACATGTGAAGTGAAATCTCCGATCATTACGGCAACATTGGGGTTCTTCACAGTGAACAATAGAGTAAGCCGATTTCCATTGTTGCCTTTCAATGAATCGGTGCTACATAACTGAACACGACAAACATACGACGTTTATTGTTTCGGGCAGTGCGAGTTTTTATCGAAGTAGAAAGATGGGCATCATATATGTTGCCATTCAAACAACGAGGCTTTGGCTGATGACTTTAAGACTACACCAACAGCGGTGCGACCACTGCAGTAGGTTCAGAATCACTAGAAATTTGTAGTCAGTAGCCTCTACCAGATGGCGAGGGGAGGGCGTAAGCTCAACCACTGTACTAGGGTCTTGTATTCGGGGTTCAGAGATATAGGAGATGCCGACCGACAGAGTATCTAGTGTAGGCATAATAGTGGTTTCTTGGCTGATCTGCCTGAGTGTTCTCAATTTAGAGGCTGAAATAGGAACAAGAGAAGGGGACTTGATTAACAGTCAGCGAGAGGTTGATTTAAGCGGCGTTCTGCGTTGTGTCAATTTCACATTTGCTTGACGGAAATGTCTGCAGTTGGGATCTGCATTAGGGTGACCGTCAAATGGGACAGGACTGGGATTAAGAGATAACAATGGAGAAAGATGGGAGGGGTTAACTGTCCACCCTACTGTACGTGGCGAATTTTGCGACCCGAATGAAGTCACCAAGTGACGGCAGATGTAGCATGAAGGCATCGTTATCCGTGAACTCGACGTTTTTGTGTGGGTTGAGATACTATCAGGGCTTCCAAACCTTGACAGGAGGACCATCCGTATCATCAACCAAACCCTTTGGCTGAAAAGCCTAATCCTTTGCTCTCGGTGCTTGGTTTGAGACTCCTCGAGTAGATCAAACTTTAATAACAAAAATTGCCGCTGTCATCCCAACTTTTAACCATTAGGACCAGGATTCAGTATGTGTCGTACCTCTATCCATCGGTCAACCTGTCACGAGAGGGTGGAGGTCAGTCACATGAGCACCTTGCCAGGAAGCGACCAGGCACGAAAAGTACATGTGCAGAGATCGACGCGTCCCCAAGCTCACCATCGATACCACACGTTCCAGGTAGCAGATGCGTTGACAAAGCTTACTAGCTTACGACCAGTGGTGCGGGTGTGAAATTGTCCGCAGCGGGAACTTCGCCACTCGCTGGACAGAACAAACAGGCGAATGACCATATACTGACCATTTAGCCATTCTCAACATTTACGTAAATGCTTTGTGCGTTTGTCTCGACAGTACAGCCGTGGTCCGCTTTTTGTCCCGCGTGTTCCGCGCTTTCTGTTCTTACCGTGTAGTCTCGTAAGCTCAGCTCTTGTGTAACCAGTAGACGGCTATTCACGATACAACAACCCTCCGTAGAGCTCACCAGCGGTCACACCACGATGAGGAGCCGTCTCTTCGCAACGGGGTAGGCATAATAGTGGGTTCTTGGCTGATCTGCCTGGGTGTTCTCAATTTAGAGGCTGAAATATGAACAAGAGAAGGGGACTTGATTAACAGTCAGCGAGAGGTTGATTTAAGCGGCGTTCTGCGTTGTGTCAATTTCACATTTGCTTGACGGAAATGTCTGCAGTTGGGATCTGCATTAGGGTGACCGTCAAATGGGACAGGACTGGGATTAAGAGATAACAATGGAGAAAGATGGGAGGGGTTAACTGTCCACCCTACTGTACGTGGCGAATTTTGCGACCCGAATGAAGTCACCAAGTGACGGCAGATGTAGCATGAAGGCATCGTTATCCGTGAACTCGACGTCTTTGTGTGGGTTGAGATACTATCAGGGCTTCCAAACCTTGACAGGAGGACCATCCGTATCATCAACCAAACCCTTTGGCTGAAAAGCCTAATCCTTTGCTCTCGGTGCTTGGTTTGAGACTCCTCGAGTAGATCAAACTTTAATAACAAAAATTGCCGCTGTCATCCCAACTTTTAACCATTAGGACCAGGATTCAGTATGTGTCGTACCTCTATCCATCGGTCAACCTGTCACGAGAGGCTGTGTGGAGGTCACATGTGCACCTTGCCAGGAAGCGACCAGGCACGAAAAGTACATGTGCAGAGATCGACGCGTCCCCAAGCTCACCATCGATACCACACGTTCCAGGTAGCAGATGCGTTGACAAAGCTTACTAGCTTACGACCAGTGGTGCGGGTGTGAAATTGTCCGCAGCGGGAACTTCGCCACTCGCTGGACAGAACAAACAGGCGAATGACCATATACTGACCATTTAGCCATTCTCAACATTTACGTAAATGCTTTGTGCGTTTGTCTCGACAGTACAGCCGTGGTCCGCTTTTTGTCCCGCGTGTTCCGCGCTTTCTGTTCTTACCGTGTAGTCTCGTAAGCTCAGCTCTTGTGTAACCAGTAGACGGCTATTCACGATACAACAACCCTCCGTAGAGCTCACCAGCGGTCACACCACGATGAGGAGCCGTCTCTTCGCAACGAAAAGTTTTCCAGTGGGGTTCTATTGTTTATGGTGCTAGTGCACTTGAAAGATAGATATGGTGGGTCAGTCGCTGGACACTTTTGGGTAGTATTTTGATTCTTCAAGGAAAGTAATCTGTTTGAGTACCCACAACGTCTTCAATGTTATAAGTGAGATGCTTCCAGAATCTGTCAGTGAAACTGTGGTAACTTACTCGCTTCGCCTGTTTAGCTTTCAGATCCTAATCTATCAGAGGATGTTCACTGTCGATGAGCGGGCGTAGAATTCTCTGCTCCCTCGCTTCGATGTGGAGTAACTAGATTAATTATTCCGGAACAAGTTTAGAACTGTTCACAACAGAGCCACCTGAGTGTAAAAGCTGTCGTGGTCTGTTTGTTTATATCCTTCATCAGTTGCGGAATTACTAATAGGCCTTTTTACCTCAAGGCCTCATGGGAATGCCGGGTCGGGTGAGCTTCAAACGGTTCATCGTAAAGACGGTGGTGAGTTCTGCGCTTATGCTTCAACTGGTTGTTTTGAACTTACCTCAGGAAAGAAACGCTGTCCATGAGATCAAACAATGAGTATTCCTACATACGAAAAGGTAAAGGGAGGCACATTTCTCACCACACAGTTATGTCTTACACCAGTCATGAAGCGGCTATTAGCATTAATAATACTGTGAGACATAACCTCGGGTAGTGAGTGAAACGATCACATCTGCATATCAATTCATATTCTTTAGCTGAGAAACACATAGAGTTGCACATGGCTGCTTCTTTCCTGGACCTCAAAGGAGACCTTGACTTACAGACAGAGCAGCCTTGCATATAAGTGGCCAAAGAGGACTGCCTTTGAAGTTTTTGGATATATTTCGTATTCCTTCCGTTCCCATGTTTCCAGTCAAGTGAGAGCTGATTTTCCTACGTCTAGTGGATGTAACCTAAACTCCAATGGATCAAAGGTCATGGTGTAAATAAAGACCAGTGGAGTTGGGCTGTTCGGGCTTTAGTGCCTTGTTCTTTGACGTATGTTAAATAAGGATGTGCATTACTAGTGTATCCGTTCAATAATGACGATGCTATTTGCCGAACATCAACCTACACAGTTCCATTTGGAGGGAACTTTTGACGTCATCTCTAGTTCCAGTGTGCTGTGGATCTTCGGAGTGAAAAGCAATGCTTTAGGATTTTGACCTCCGTATCCCTTGTAACCTTCGGCAAAGGAACTTCATTTTATTGAACGGCTTAATTATTTGGTCGGCTGCGTATTAAATGACTGTGCCGCGACAATAGAGGTCAGCAGAGAACTCGCATTGCCAAGGCGTGAGTGACATCGAGGAACTTTCGTCATGTGTGATGTCAGAATCGAATTTCTCTAAGGTCAAAAGACGAGAGGCCCGAGAAGTGCAGAGTGTGTCTTCGGAAGCAGATTGAAGGCGGCTCTCGTCAAACTAAGTTCTTTGGGATTTTTGGCGCCTTTCTGGTTGGGACCCGCGTAATTTTCCTTGC
Source organism: Opisthorchis viverrini (assembly GCF_000715545.1). NCBI lineage: Eukaryota > Metazoa > Platyhelminthes > Trematoda > Opisthorchiida > Opisthorchiidae > Opisthorchis > Opisthorchis viverrini. Next base: position 996,630 of record NW_008751818.1, read on the forward strand.
ATCTGGTTAGAAACCCTCTACACATGACACGTAGTCACTCCTAGTTGTGGACATCTATCACTTAATAGTTCGCCTGCCGAGGAATGTTCAGCTGTCACTGTACGGTAGGCTCATTCCGACTGAGGTTTGCAAAGAATGTACTGATTACTTCTTACTTGCTTGTTACAGAGCAGCATGTCGATCGCGATCTTATACCTTGGGTTTGTAAGCGTGTTTGTAAAAACCCCCCACCCATTTTCCTTTTGACCCTTTACTAAGCATTCTTTCTCAATACTATATGGCAGTTAATCAATAGTTGTTATCAGTGGCGTATTGCTATCAATGATGATGGCTGTGACGATAATGGTGACGATGATGAAGACAATAATGATAATTCTGATGACCATTGGTCTTGGGCACCACTTACGCAACTCCAACCAGAGCAAAGAAATGCTGGAAACACAGCATACTGCTGCCTAGTTCTTTGAAATCATGAATAGAGCACACCGAGCTATTCTCTCGGTTTTAAAAAGCGCCATGATTCAGACATGGTCATGGAAACGGTCTGTCTAAGAATGCAGCAAGTCGTTATCCTAACTATGATGTGACAACTGTTTGAGGACGGCAAGTGTTTAGTTCATGTGAAAACTTCCGATTCCATAAATAACTAAATAAATAACTAAATAAATAACATTATTTATCTGTTACCACCGTTTCCATTCAGTCCTCCTCCGTTTTCCAGTGACCGAAACTGTATCAGCTGGAGCCAACATGTACTCGTTACATGGCTTATGTTTGAAGTGAAAAGAGCTGGTTACCACGCGTTCAATTCCACAACACCAGTTCGATTGGTCATAGCAACTAAGAAATGTACCTTAGATCGCACTCTTCGGAAACTTACCGAACATCTCTTCACAACGCTCGGACAAAATCCGCTACTCTCAAATAGTTAGTCATCAGTGGCTAGGTTGTCTGGAAATTCACAACTGAAATTTAACTCAAATCCAATTTCGAAGGGCGCTTCGCTTCCTCATACTTGCTGTAAACCTCACAATTTTGTTTTATTAGACTTACAACCCTTTCAGTGAACAACAATTGATCAACCGTACACTACATTTAGTTGAACGAGTTCTCCAGATCCACAGGTAATTGTTCTACACGGAAAATTTCCATTGATCGGTGCTCCAAAGAATTATTTATCGTGCACAACGAAACACAGTGATATCAGAAGAAACGCTAGCAAACATTCTGTTGCACGTAGAGTTCCACAGACAGTTTCCTGCAAATGAAATATTTGACCTAATTACACAGTGACCTCTAAGATGAGTGACTGGGTTAAGGGTTCAATGGATGATACACAGGATGGTTATATCACACTCAAAAAGATACTCTCAGGATTCAGAACGCAAACCACCGACATTCATAGGACTTGATTCACGTACAGATTTATACAGCTTTTGTGCTCAGGCCGACTAAAGTTGTATGAAGCTAGAAAGCTAATTCTCCTGAAAGACATATTTGCGGTTAAACTGTGGTACTAACTGTGATGTCATTAGATGTTTCCATATTCGCTAAACAAACAGAAGGCTTACATTGGGGTGGGTGGAAGATGAGTAAATTCTGCTTTTCAGAACTAGGTCAGTTTTGGTGCAGTACTGCTGATAGTAACAAATAGATTGGTATTTATACGCAATGCCTAAAGACAGCAGTTACGATCACTAGTTTTTGAACCTTATTTCTTGTGACGCCGTATGGACGAATACTGTAGTGATAAACTTCCACACAAGATTTAGCTATGCTCTTGTGGGAGTTTCCTTTCTCTGTATGCAGGACGTTTGGAAAAAAGATGTAGATAGTAATCTTGAGTAAAATAAAGGATTAAGCAAGAAGGGCTTACTGTATTCAGATGTACTAATATTCACGTGCCTCCCATTTTGAAGTAATTTTACGACACTGTGCCCGATCACTAGCTGTAAACGATGATGTTGGAAATATCGCTAAAGCCTTTAGGTAAAAATGTGGGAAATCAAAGGTATCGAGCTAAGGATCCTCAGTGAGCTAAACAACTGGCATTATCCCAACGCATACGTACAAGTGATTACAGGCTATCCACAGAGCCTACTAATATAGATTTTAAGAATTTTATTTATCTATCTATCTAATTACCTACCTTCCTGCCTACCTACGTATCTATCTATCTATTTGTTTATCTATCTATCTATCTATCTATCTCTCTATCTATCTATCTATCTATCTATCTTCCCCTTTACGAAGATACTGGACCTTGCCATGGTGTGGTGGTTTGTGTAACTCGGCGACCCACTGAGCTATATGGGGGTGTCCGCGCGACACTCACAGAGTCTCCCATATCAGGTTCGCCATGTGTAGAGGTCTGACGAGCACAGTCTCCTGGTTTGGAACAAGTATGGCGACGTGTTCCGTAAAAGTGGTGATGTACATGCATTTGGAGCTGAATACCGCTGCCTTGCGGTTAGGCTTTTTAGCCAAAGGCTTTGGTTGAGGACCCTAATTGTCCTGTTGTCTAGGTGTGGGCGCCCTGAAAGTATCTCAGCCCTCGTTTTTGAAAAAGTTTGGTGACAATCTACGGATTGTAAAGTTTGGTGCCAATCTACTGATTGTCACCAAACTTTTTCGAAAACGATGACTACCCAATCGGTTTTAAGTATTTTCCACGTGATATCTCAGACCTCATACAGCCATGACATACACAACTAAGACTACTCTCATGACACATCGGCTGTCGCGTGGTAACATCGGCCGGGTCGTCTTACTTGCTGCATACAGCAGGGCGAGTAAGCGAAAACATGCTACTGCTGACGCCTCCCTTCCTACACTTTCAAGTTTTCCTTCTTTCACCCTCCCCAACCCAAACTGGAATACTTTCTCCGCAGGTCTCACCTCTAGGACTGACCATGTTGCTCGCCCTGCACCACACTCAGCTGCAGCCTCTGCACGTCCGAGTTCAGCAACAACCCTAAACTCTACGAAGTCTGTTTTCAAACCCCGAAGGTCTGTCTACTTAGCCACCTTCAATGTTCGCACACTGAAGCAAGCAGATCAACAGGTGGCTCTTGCATGTACGCTGGATTCCCCCTGTATTGGTGTATGTTGTCTGTCAGAAACAAGGACGCAGGACGCAAGTACTGTGATCGAACTGACTGCCCCCTCGCTCTCTTCCAGGTTCCGACTGCCCACCTCTGGTGATGCAGAGGCCGCTGCAGCTGGATATGCTGGGGTGGGTATTGTATTGAGCAAACGAGCTGAAGCGTCTCTGCTTGATTGGATACCCGTTGACAGTCGCCTCTGTGCGGTTCGTTTGGCAACATCGGTGAGAGAATCTAGAGGAATTGAGGTTCATCGCACCTTGTTTATTGTGTCTGCATACGCCCCAACTGACTGTAGCTCTGAATCTGCCAAGGACAGTTTCTATGACGCTCTAGGTGCCCTTCTACAGCAGGCTAAAAGCTCAGATATCGTTGTGATTGCTGGTGATATGAACGGTCAGGTAGGTAGACTATGCGCTCCTGAGACCCGATTGGGTGATCGTCTCGGTTTGCACACGAGACGCACGGACAACGGAAACCGGCCACTTCAGATGTGTGCCAATCACAGACTGTTCCTATGCAGTATGAATTTCCGGATCAGCGGAAATCGCTTGACAACGTGGTACTCACCATCAAACCAGCGCTGAATCCAAATAGACCACATCGCCGTCAGTTATCGGTGGCGAGGGTCGATCACCGCCTACCGCTCCTTCTGGAACACCAGCGTGGTCTCCAACGAGGCACTTGTACCCTGCTGCATTTCATTGTGCTTTTCAGGTGTACGCAAAACGCGCACACCTCGCTTAGCCAGTGAAAAGCTAGTGGACCCAGAAGTCAAACGAAACTATCAGAACCGGCTCTTGGAAAGCTTGATGGACGACAAGTTGTCGGATATAAACGACCACTGGGGAAAAATATCCAAATTGGTACTCAAAGCTGGAATGTCTGTTTGCGGTACAACCCAGCCAACCTCATCCAAGCATTGGATCTCTGATAGGACCGTGTCTTTGTTGGAGACCTGGCGACAGATTCCACCTGGTTGCCACCACAACTCCACCCTGCGCATCATCCGACGCCAGGTGAAACTGAGTGTCAGCGCAGACCGAGAAGCTTAGTGAACGCGAAAGGCCGAAGAAATGGAAGACGAAAAGAATTCTGAAAAAGTCTGCAAGCTGTTCCACTTGGTTCCTTCGACTGGTCTTCGGGAAACTCTTGTTAGCGAAATAATCAGAAACCAAAATGGCTCCGTGATATGCAGCAAAGCAGAACGTATGGACCGCTGGACACAATATTTCGAACAGCAATTCAGCTGGCTACCTGCTACCTCCAATCCACCGACCTTGCCTTCATCAGAAAGGCGAACCATGAATATGGAGCTGCCTTCAGTCTCAGAAGTGCCCGAGTGTATTTTTCTACTCAAGCGTCATCACGTTGCTAGTTTTGATGACCTTCCGCCTGCTCTTTTCAAGGATGGCGGTGGATTTCTCAGCCAGTGCCCACCTAGCTTATTTGGGTCTATCTGGGAGAAAGGAACTGTCCCAGACAACTGGGGTGAATCGATAGTGGTGCCCATTTTCAAAAAGGGTACTTGCAGTGAATGTGATAACCACAGAGGTGTCAGTTTGACGCCTGTTGTGACATGGCTTCTGGCGTCACTGGTTCTTCGTCGTCTTACGGTGACACGCGAAACCTTGACTCGTGAGAATCAAGCGGGATTTCGACCGGATAGAGGCTGTGTTGACGAAATCTCCACACTCCGTCAGGTGTTAGAGCAACGCCACATGTACCGACGACCCACAATTCTGGTATTCCTTGACTTCAAGGGTGCGTTCGATTCTGTTGGTCGATCAGTTCTGTTAACTACACTTGCGCAACAGGGTATGCCCCAGAAGTTCGTAAACATAATCCGATCCCTATATTCACATATTTATGGGGGGGGGGGTTAAGAGTGTATGTTGAGCTCCCCAAAAGCTTCCCAGAAAAGGATGTCTACTTTCTCCATTCTCGCTCAACTTCGTAATTGATGAAATAATGAGGCGAACACCGGACGGTCTTCAAAACCCCTGTGTTCAAATTGCTGCTGGCGAGAGGCTTGTCGATGTGAAGTACGCAGATGATATCAGCCTTATCTTTGAAGACCAAAGCGAAGCACAAGCTCTGTTGAATAAACTGACCACAATCATTCTAACTTTTGCCATGAGCCTTGCACCTCCAAAGTGCAAATTCATGCTTAAGAACGTGCACTCTCTGAAAATATCATCTACAATTCAAGGAGAATCACTGGAGATTGTGGAAAACTTTACATACCTGGGTAGTTGTATTAGCTCTGACGGAAGTGTGTCTGATGAAGTCAGCGCAGGAATCTCAACGACTTGAATCACATTTGCTACTTCGTGTCACTGGCGTCTTATGTGTCGTGCGTACCAGGCTATATGGGTTCGAGACATGGCCTCTTGAGACAGAGGATGCGAGGTATCTTCAGGTTACGGGTCACCGATACCTCAAAAGCGTGGCTGGTTTGGGATAGCGTGAGCGCATTAGTAACGAGTTGATTAGAAAACGGGTATTTGGTTGTGCTGCGGGTACTTCAATCGGGAGAAGCATCCAACACCACCGACTATGATGGCTCGGTTATGTGCCACGCATGCCAAAACACCGTCTACCGAGACGAGTGTTGCTCTCTGTGCCTCCTTCAGGATGGCGCAAACCACGAGTTGGACAGCACATGACTTGGCAGAAAGGGGTCAAAGAGATCATAAAGAGTTTGGGTGTTGTTGGTGTTGTGCGACTTCCAGGATGGGGTCCCCGTGACCCCGTCTGTGTTTGGCTGGATGCGTTGCAAGAAATGGCGGCTAATCGATGTCAGTGGCGTGCGTGCTGTCAGTTTCTTTCAAGATTGTCTGACTGAGTGGTTGGAGGTGTAGGCTGTTTGACATAGGCCAGCACTAGGTCCCCTCCCTCCCCCACTCTTTTTCTCTTCTGTTCACCCCAGGGCTTTTAATATAATTATAACTAAATATGTATATAGACGAACCTTATGGCTGTACGGCAGTAAAGCATCAGCGTCAACACTGTTGTTGCTGTCTTTGATGATGATGATGCTGTCTTTCTTCTTATTCTTCTGTGAGTATCTGTTTGCATACCCTAATAGCTAAACGCACCTACTAGTTTTCAACATATCGATATGCAAATTATGCCCCAAGAGCCAGCCACTAAGCCAACTTAATGGCGAATGTACCCGACTTAGAATTCAAATAATTCACATCGTTAAAAAGATCAGTAGATTATTCGTCCATCAAGACCTATCAAGTTCGTGCCGAATGTCAACTTAATTTTGTCAGTCGTATAGTGCCCTAAGATGATCGCACTCCCAATATTGCCTATTTAAACAAACTGACAATTTCCTTGTGAATGGTGCTAAAATGCTACAATGTTCCAGGCTAAGCGTAGTAACCCCAAGTTTACCGGATAACTTGACCTAAAGTGCCTCTATGGGATGATGATAATATCTCTACTAAAGTGCTTGTCAAATAAGTTCATTCAAAATACGAGTTTAGCAGGATAACAATGCTGCAGTATGAGTGCTACACCAAGCCGTCAACATCAAAGCCTACGCTTTTTTCGCTATAACTAACATGTCAAAACAAATAGAGGAGAGGGCTGAACCAGAGCGGGAATTATGTAATACAATGATAATTGAACTCCGATTTCATCATCAAAGGTGAGCTATTCAGCTGCAGTATGCGTTCATCTATAAGCTTTTCACGGAACATGGCAGCTTCAACTGCGTTATGTGTAGATTTCATGGAGCCCTACACGTAACATTGTTACTTCAAAATTATCAACGTATTCTGTCAGATTGAAGCAGTCCCAAGAAAGAAACGCAATATCACCTCAGCTTCTAGGCGGTAAAGACGGAGGCGATGTTGGGGAGGAAAGTCGATATCCGCACAACTTAGGTAAAACTGAAAACTGTCATCGTCGGCCTTGTAGAATGGAGAGCGAGAGCACAAAACAGCAGAGAGTGGAGTTTTAGCGCATGACATGCTGTTTTTCAGTTGATGGATCGACAACTTCGAGCTAAGTTTCTGAGACGTGCAGAACGCCGTAGCGTCCTTTAAACTCTTGTGGATAGAACAAGCTATACTTGCAGCGACTGCAGCAACACTAGAATACTTGGCCATCAGTGAACATCATAAGTGGACAATTGGTGAACCAGAGCGGGAATTATGTAATACAATGAACATCATAGTTGGACAATTGGTGGACAAAGCGCGATCACCAAACCTGCCTCAGATTTCTAACGTAGTCATACATATGGAAACTTGTGACGGTGACCATTGTCTACAGTCCAAAACAGATCAAACCGTAGATGAAAGTATCACTTTAACTAGATTTCCGAGCGGTAGAAGTCACCAATTCATTAAAAGCAAATACCACTAAATTTGGCCGTTCATTATTTTTTCCGTGGGTCCGTGGACGACACGATTTAACACACCGAGCGCGATGGCGTTAGCAGTGACTGGAATGAAATTGGCGTGCAGAACAAAGCAATTCAAGCTGTGGGCAACTACGGGAAGCGATGCGGGTTTTGCCGGTTATCGACGAAGCCCCTCAGTTCTAGCCGAAAAAAATCCCTTTACTGCGCTAGTTTTTACACTTGATCAAACAAATTAGCTGGCTTTACGGTGCGGACATTCCTGGTTGTCAAGTCCACTGAGCTGGATACAGTATATAAAAATAGTCACCATGAACGGTACATAGAGGATTAAAGTCCACACGTCGCATGTGCATGCGGGCGATTGTGATTGGTGGGTGGGCTTACTTGCAGCGTAAGCAAACGTCTTGGGTTGGTCTACGAGGATGAAGAAATACAACTAACTACTTCGTTAAGCTTTTCATTCAGCGTTTGAAAATTGCGGTCCTCATATTCTTCAGCTATGAACTCTGCCACAAATACTTCCAGTTTGAATGTCTATCTGACTTTTTTTTTACTCAGCTGTTCCACACATCCAAACCAATATGATCTATGTGTCAAATATTCCCTGAACAATTAGTTATATCTAAAGGTTTCAACACAGCAACACTTGTCCGCAGCGACCGTATAGTTCCATTTGCGGCATATGTTGGTCAAACCTTCAAAAGTGAGTGGGATTTCTTTCAGTTGTGAAATGCCTTGTCGACTGCGCAAGATAGCTCAGTGGTTGAGGCGAGAGCTTAATTGCTGGAGGGTCCGTGGTTCAAACGAAACCTCGATACGTTGACTACGCCGTCTAGTTTTGGACAGCCTGACAATATCTCACTCCCTCGAGTGACATGACAGCTATGTAACTAATAGATGTTACAACTGAACGATTAACTGCTGGATGCACGGTTGAGTTTACAGAGCTAGAATTGACTTTCCGTGACAACTCTTGTACAGAACCGGGTGGTTATTGGCTAAAGCTGGAAAAGCAAATGCCTCTGGTGCATCTCAGGGATCGTTGAGTGACCGACCATGTATTGGGATTTTCACATGTTTAGCCAGCTACGGCTGCATCCTCCTGTCTCGTTTCATCCGGAAGGAGCATTTCGTTTGCTCCATATGCACTTTAGCATAAGCCTTATCGGACAATAAGTAAGCCACACGAAAGTCCATTTTCCTTACATCTGAACTGGCAGGAAAATCCGAAAATGGGCGGCGCAGGCTTGGTCCTGGTTTGGCAGACCACACCAAAAATGTTTCCTAACGAGACTACCTCGGACGGCAAAAGCCCACCCTAATGGAGGGACCCAGATGAGCCGCAAATCAGGATCAATTTTTAAAACATTCCGCAGCATGGCAAACCAAAGAGAAAATGGCTGATCCTGTTGAAGAGGAGTTCACCGCCAAGGAAGCCATTTGAGAGTGTCATTTGTAGCAAATTCCTTTTAAGAATATGGTACACCGGAGATTCAGATGAGTCTTTAATGAAAACCAAATTGATATGGTAAATGAATAGTGCTTCATAAGCACAGGTGCCTTCAGTTTTCACTCTGTGGTTGAATGCCAAATCTTGCTTCAAAAGACGAGCAAAAAACATCGCATTGTATAAAGACCTGTGTTGTTCTGAGAAGGTAAAATGTTGGAATCTACATGATTAATTCCAGCTTTTTAGAGGTAGGGATTGTTTGACGACTACTTTTACCAGTCACTTCGAAGTACACCACATTGAAACAGCTCACTGATGCAGTCGGTGTAGTCGATCTCCTCTTGCATGACAACTGATTCCTAAAACTGTATTTCAAAGGTCAAGTTCCTTTCCTTATTATCGTTACCTTATGTCGGGTAAATTATCAACTTATTCAGTCGGAAATTCTACCATTCTCTGTAGTCCTGACAGTTGTTTTTTCTCTAGAAGGTGTGTTGCACTAAAAAATGTTCTCTTCTGAACAGTATTTTTTTAAAAGGATTACCACTATCGTAGGTCCTATAGGAGATGTATGTAACGACAAACCTGTGATGGTTTTGGTTTGTATCCTCACTGTAAGCCTCGAAGTTTCCGTTGAAAATGTTCTGTCGCCGGGTATCAGTTTTCTATGAGCTGATTTTATTGTATTCAGTTTCATATTCTGCTTTATGAAGATAAAATTCCGTATCGATTTTAGAGATCCTAGTCTCCAGGTAGTGGCTCATCTGCGCCCTCGAGTCTTATTCTGGGCTTGCGCAAGTATGCTCCGTAATTTAACTGACATTAATGAACCAGTGTTCACAATCGGAAACCGGTAACAGACGCTATTTAGATAGGAGTGTTTTTAAGAGACTTCACGACTAACGCTGTATGATGAAGGCCAAGTGATACTTTTTCATTTCATTAATGCTGTCATTATGCACCCAGTAAATTGCACTTTCATCTAACCTGACAATGAGGAGCTGTTTCCGGACCCATTGCGGCCAATTAGAGAACTGCGTAATGATTTACCCGCGGGAAACTCATAACTTGCAGTGGACTTTTCAAGATAAAAAGCATACTCGCAACCTGATGGGTGAAATAATCCACTTAGATATTTTATAAGCCTCATTTGCTTGCTTGGACAGGATGGATTAGACAGTTTGGCTTTATTAAATGCTCGAACAACTTTCTACGAGACCAAGCAGTTGATCTAAGAATAAACAGGTCTGTATTGAAGTCCTCTGCGATCTCATGGGGAATAGTGTGAGACATATGACGGGGTATGTTAACATCTATTTTACTGTCTTGAGTCATGGACGTTAGATATGTGAATTGTATCAAATAAAAAAGGAATTTACATTCCTATCAAATTGAGATACAAGACAGAGTAGGACAATGACGACCGAGCAGTATTCTGGTAACAGGGAACACTTTTATTCGTTGAAGTCATCAGTGACCACGTGAATAATGGCTTGAGACACAAGTTCACCCTGGCTTTAAGGCACGTCTGTGCTGAAGTTGGCTCAAGATGGCTCAATTAGTAAGGCACGAACCTACTGACCTAATCGTCCGTTGTTCGAACGTGACCTCTGCATTACTACTCCTGTCTAGACTTGGGCAACTTTGCAGTACACTGACCCTCGTGCTTTACTCTGGTTGCATGGCAGCTAAGCACTGAAAGAATGATACAGCTGAATCATTATGTTGCAGCCCATTTACGTCTGATACCGGTCTGCGTGGACTTTAACCTAAGCTGTATGACCTAGCTGTCTCTGATGTGGTCTGCGAGTTTCCTTGCAGCTTTTGGTAGAATAGGTAGACTGCCGAAGGTATGAAAAGATTTGTGAATTTTCGGTTATCTTTTCCCAAAACTGAAGCCAATCTGTGTTAAACAGACTAGGAGCACCGGGATCCACAATAAGATTCGAAGGCTATTACAAAGGTTCTGAGTGATATTATGCGAAGAAATCTTTGAGCCTTGTAACCGTGGTCTGAAATCGCCTGAAATTTTGTGCCGTAAAAGTGTGTTCGGGTCACTGGAAACTCACATGCAAGAGGCCGTGGGTGGGTATGCGGAGATAAGAAATGTGAACTTATGGTCAGCAGCTTTAAGAGAGTTGACCACATGATATTATTGTGAACGGATACGAACTACGATGCTGCTTTGTCTCCATTCAGACCGAGTATATGCTGGAAGCGTAGAAACTGTCACTGATTTTGTCGGCTAACTGATGGACCCGACCGCTTACTGTGCGTAGGCTATCATTCCGGATACACTGCTTTCTCTAAATAAATCACGTGCTGAATGGCGCTGAAAACCCTATGCTTATCATTGAATTTGCCAAAAAATAGGCGAACCCTTGTGACAAGTACGATATTCTGTCGTAACGCCGAGAAATTGCAAGGATGCAACGATGTTTTGTACCTCAGTAATTCCTGACAGTTCATGTACCCATGAAACTCAATGGACTATTCTATCAACTGCACTTGTAAAACTAGTAACATCTCTTACGTCAGTTTTGAGATAGAATAGAATCTTGTTTCGTAGTGTCTTGGTCATCCTTTTAGGGACCAAAACATAGATACTGACTCAACACCCAAGATGTGTCGTCAACTACTCAAATTTTCCGGGCCTTAAATGACCGATATCTGCGGTGTTGGGCTTTTGCACCAGTTACATCCGTCCGGCGCCCAAAATGTTGAATTTCCGGGTACTATACGAACTCGGGTGCGTATAGTCATGGTTCGGACTAAATGTGGTGTCTAGTTGTGATATCTCCAGTCGCTCACCTTCTCCGCCACGTATGAAGGCACAAATAACCGAAAACTACTACACCCTCACTCTAACCCACTAGATAATGGTTGTCTCTCCGTCCACCCATAGTCATCATCATCATCATAATCATCAGCCGTAAGAGCCACCTACTTGTCGTACAGTGGTTGCAGCTGCCACAGTTTCGTTCACCAATGAGTTGGGAAGGTGCGGTAAGTAGCCACGCATTGTAGGCGGAAGCCGATAAGTTGGTGCGTAAATACAGCACTGTCAGTGGACTGTTAAGTGCGGGGGGTTGGGTTGGGACGGGAGCTATGCATTGAAAGTAATAGCTTGGATGCACGAGCGCTACTGAGGGCCCTACTAAGCCATGTCTGACAATGTCTCAACCCACTGACTTGTCTCGTCTCAGGGTCCACATCCAGGAAGATGGCTATGACCGACGCAGCTGAGTTTGCTGGTAATGACTTTCATACTTCCGTTGACAGGTCAGTTTTACCTCCCCTGGCTCACCTTTTGCGCAGTTGTGCGAAATGGTCCCTTCGAGAAAGTCGATCGACTGGCTTACGGAGCACATGGCCAAGCCAGCACAACCTATGTAGTGTGATCAATTCATCTATCGAGCGTGATTTACTTCTTCCGAATGCCGTTTGACGTGCTTCACCATTGCTTATTTGGTGTTCCATATCGACCGATCGAATCTTTTGACTTGAATGGAAGTTTAGTCTTCATATTGGGACACTACCATTGGGCATTATCTTATTGGCTTACTGGGAATTTATAGAGCATAAAGTGGATAGTCATTCAGTGATGAAGTGCAGACGACGCATAATACTGCTATCAACATGTGGACGGTAAGTATCCACTGGCTTCACTGTTGAAGTTACAAGTGAGCAAGCGTGAATTGAAGACTGTGTCAACAACCTGGTGTCATGGCTGGAGTTTAGTTTTCAACAGAAACTGGAATCTGCTGGAATAAATTTGGAACTGGTGTGTGATAAACGTCAAGAGCGGAATAGACAAATTCTCGGTGGGATGGCGGTGCAAGTATCCAGATAGGTATGACACTGAGACGTCCACCTCGATAGGTTCAAATAAAATTCCACATCCAAAGTTTGGTTAATCCGTCTGGTATGACTTTCGGTACCATGAAACAGGGTGGGTAAAAAACTGGCCTCTCTGAAACAGTCATCTAAGCTTTAAGTGCGACTGCCAATGTGATCATGCAACCAGCCTCATCACAACTTCAGTCGTAAACTCGTACTGTCTGCGAGATGGCTGTCTTGTTAATACATCGGACTAACCGTAGTCACCTAGATGAAGAAATATCCATAACTTGGGACGACTGAAATGATTTGTGAATTCGAACCCATGGAAGGGTATTCACAGCCGGATCAGATCGGTTTCACATGCCTTCTCGTGGATCGATCGAACCCCAGCTATAACGTTGAGCAGAACCGTTGGAGCAATCCAAGTTGAGGTTTGGTCTTGCTCAGTTGGATTTTTGACCCTCGAATGAACTTGAACACTCGACTGCTATCAGGTTAATGATCCAACAAATTCTTACAAGCTTACATCACGCAATGATGGTCGAGTAATGTCAAACTTGTACAAATGGATTACGCTTCTCCCTTGATACAGGGAAATGAATTCACCCGAATAAATTGGGGTAAATCGATAATCATGCCCTTTTCTTTTAAAAAGCGCTCATTAAGAAAATGACACCACAAAAATATCAGATTGACCTCAGGTATACAAATCTGTGGTCGGAGAATGGCGAAAAAGTGTCACTTCAGAAAAGAATTTTCGGACCGCAATTACATGATATGTCAGTTATCAGAACAGCGGTTTACCTATGGGCAACCTACAATCATAGCTCTTATTGATTTCAAGTGCGCGATCGACCACACTGACCGAATGTTCCCTCAAAACACGCTTGGGTAATAGGGTCAAGCTGAGGGTTTTTTCTGAATATCAATAGTCCTTGTATTTATGGAACTGTAGGCATACACAGTCAAAAGGGAAAACATTCAAGCTTCAAAGAAGAGGAAGTGTTAAGCTAAGGCTGTTCGAGCACCTAATTTTAGTTTATTTTTCAGGTGACAGGATGATCAAACGGGCAAACCATGGGATAAATGTCCCTAGGGTTGAATCACGGAATCAAAAACCTCGCACTGTGCAGTGGACAATATTCACATTTTCGACGATAAGGAGGCAAAGAACTTCTTCATAATGGAACTCCGGGCCATCACCCCACCCGCCAGAAACTCTGCGACTAATTTGTATTGTCTGAAGACAGGCCACGGTATTTCGGAAACTCGATCACCGGAACCAAATATTCCCGGGGAAAAAGATCCTGCGGAAACTAGGTCAGGGTATTCAGTTACCCTTTTCAACATCATATTAACCATTCATGTAAGACAGTATTCAAAAGAATGTTCCACACACTATTTGGGAACTCTGGAATAATGGTACGTTAGATGGACCTCAGCTCCCCGTATGCACCAGCTCACAGAAAAATAACGATACCACTAGTCTTCTTCGAATGAGGGAATCTTGCCGTGCAGCAGAAATGGACCAGAAGTTGCACGAGAATCGAACTTCTCCAAGAGGGTTGTAAGAAAATTGTAACAGAACAGAAAACTACAGAACACAATTTCACTAAAGAAAATATCTACATGTTGAAATCTTGGAAGAAAAGACATAGTCTTATCAGGTTTCTTGAATTCAGTGGGCCTAGGCGAACCCCAGAGTCGAGAGTTTGAATAATGTAGAATACTCTGTTAACCTAGGTGCCACACGTGTGTAAGACATTAGGTGGAAATTCAACAGTAATAACAGTTTTCACCTGTGACTGAGATCTAAATTACCAGGCTCAGTTTGCCTTTAAATTACTCATCTGCCAGGGGCAAACAAGCCCGAGGCTTGCGCTCAAACAACCAGCACCTTGTGTCTCTTCATCAAGTAAATAACAGTAATACCTTCAGCACCTGGGAATGGACAGGAAAGTGGTATGACAGCCAGTAATTCCTATAATTCCTAATCCTACTTCTCCACATCACCGCCCGATTACTACGTTGTTAGGTTGATCGTATACGTGAGATATCAGGCACTCTTGTCGTACATCGCAGGTTGGGTGATCATATAAACCGGAGGTCGCTAATATAAAATTTTGTCGATCAGTCTAATTTCATTTTTGAGGGTGGTTGTCGAGAGTGAGCAATGTGTTGTAAGTTGTGTTCACCAGTAGACCAGTTTAGTTTACGAGACCACTGGTACTCAGAGGAAGGCAAATGTGACTGAAGTCTCCGATGGATGTACTCAGGTAATCGAGATGCACACAGACTGCATGTTACACTGTGGCACATATACATACTATTCTTTCAATGATTGACTCAAAATTTAGACTTTGGGCTTCTACAGACTTGGCCAAAGACCACTGAATATTCCATCTCAAAATTTATGTTCACAAGCTTTCAAAATGTTTCAGCGTGACGTATAGAATGCTATCTCATTTCCATTGCTTATGATGAGGAAATTCTTCTCAGGGGGCCGAAAAGCCACTTTCTGGTTGTTCGCCTCTGGTTGTAAAGAACAGTCTATATTTCTTGCGTTTGGCCTTAGGTACGTTCCCGGAAGTCAAAACACAGGGGTTTTTAGTCACATGAATCAAACCGCATAAAGGCTAAAAGTAGTGAGATTTTCACTCGTATGGAACTGACTGACGTTTGCTGCGTTGATTGGCGCATTCTGCTACCCTACGCAACTTTCTAATGTTGGGCAAACAGGGAGCTCTAAACTGTCGACTTGTGGATGCTTGATCGGAGGCAGAATCCCTCGAGATGGGTTTTGTTGGTGTTATTAGTAATACTTCCAAGTATTCTGAGCAGTATTCTCCCACAGTTCGACCCTACCTGTTGGCATTCGACAAGAGGACAACCTCGAATACCTGTGGGTCTCCGCAAACCATTTTCATCACAAGCCCTGTTACCTAGTATCCTCCTTTTCAAGGAACCCTGATTAACCGAACAAGTTTTTGATTCAGTGGTCTTTCAAAATGTTCCCCTCCGCTTCAAGCTATAAGCTTTTAGTGATCGACCAAAAGGCATTTCGACACGGTGGCATTATGTTCAGTTGGCGAACAAATAAACAACAAATGTTGGTTATGATTTTTGTCTTCCAGCTTAGTTTCATTCGGCTCACTTAAAACACAAGACATGCCGCTTCGAATCTAAAACGAACCATTCACGACCATTGATTTTCAGTATCTAGCTGAATACCAGCTCCGATTTCTCCGAACTGCTCCATGACAGAAGGATGCGCTTACTGGTGCACATTCCACCGAAGCGTCTGTGACTCGCCGAAAAAGTCGAAATGTTGCACACTATAGAAGCCGGACAGATTAATCTTAAGAGTGTAGGGACGTGTGGTGTTATACGGTGTTAGGTGTGGTGCAAAGTTCAGAGCTGATGCCATGAAAAACCAATCTAAGGAAGGATCGGAGGCGGCGACAATAAGTAGCTCCGGGGAGGAATAATTTCACAAGATGGGTGAAGCTTTCATCTGAGTGGTCATCCGAAGAGCCAGTGTATGCGTGACCACGTGAATGGGGGATGACTGAAAGCTAAGAGAGAACTGGTCACAGTCACGAAACTTGAACAAGCTACCTTCCGGGTAGCGGTGCATCATCATCATCATTGTCAGCTGTAAGAACAGCGTACTCGTCGTACAGTGGTTGTAGCTGACACAGTTTCTTTCATCGATGATTTGGGTAGGTGAGGTAGATAGCTGAGCATTAGAGGCGAGAGCTGATAAATTCGTGCACTACTCTACTGTGACTGAAGAATTAAGTTTTCGTAGTCTTGTTTAATGCCGGCCTCGCTTCGAAACTCTGTGCAAACAGTGTCTTAAATTAGGGGGTATTTAGAGGGCTCCCGATATATCTGTTATTAGGAACGAAAACTCTGTGACTTTCCTTTCATGAAATGACACCTGGGGGATAAGCTTTCCTACATCAATGAAGTGCCATGGCTCCTGTAAAGTCCAACATTTTGTTCTATGAACCAACGACTGTTTACCTTATGTTTTACTAAGCAGACAACCGACGAATACAGAAGTGGTCAAACAGTAGTGCTCGTAATTTACTGTGGAGCAACAGCCGGTACAATATGCAAAATATAAATGAGGTCAATTCCTCCACATCTAAAAAACAATTGGTTCCACAAGCCTTAAGTCGACAGTTCCAAGCATGATTCCCTAACCTAACCATCGGCTTGTGGTCCTTCTATGCCGTCATTCTCCGTCCGAATCTTTCGTACAAAATTTCAAGGACATCAGCCACTTTTTGACAACAAAAACGCGTGGTTTGAGAGTGACCAAGAAACATAAGCAGCGGTGCTTGTTTGGGAGTAAGATATTGCACTATTTCTTCTTCCTAGATGATGTACCTGGTAAGCATTCAGAGATAATCGGACCTTAGGCTGTTACTTTCCATAGCTTGCTGCTCGAAAACTGCAGTTGCTACGTAAAGCTACACAATTTTCGAATTGAGATAAAGTTGACAGTAGAAACTCCAACCATGTAGTAGTTTGCAATTTTATCTGCCTGTGAACTATTAACTCATATACGCTAACTAGTCATCAAAACTAGCGGATAATTTTATTATTACCGGTAGGCGATCCGCTGAGTTCATCAGAAGCCAAATAGGTTAAGTGTGGTCCGTTCCTGGACCTTTCATCTTTCGCTAGTATTGGAGCTCACAGAGCCGTCCTGAGTCTACTAACATGCAACCACGATAGAACAGCTTAAAAAAGAAATCAGTATTTGTGCGTATACTGCGTCTGAATAAAGGAGACACCCAGTACAACTCAACAATTCGTGGTTCGCAGGCACCTCCACATTTCTTTGAAGCTTTATGACTAGTGGATTGGTTATGCAATGAAGTGTCATAACCAGGGTGCATGTGTGTGAGGAACAACTGGCGTATGTGCGTGTGTGAACAAGAGAGATTTTGGTGCATCGGAAGAAAGTACCTCTCATCTATCCAGTGAAAGTTTTCATAAGTTATGAGTGTATTCACGTGACTGATCTACCATCAAAGCTTCGTGTATCACCACATATCAGACCCAAAGACTTTCGGGAAAGCCTTCAGACGACCATCAAATGCTTCAGACCGCTCCATCTTTACCACGTCATACCGCGTAGGTTTTACCGTTTCTCTCAGATTCATTTAGGTAATTAATCTGGCAGAAAACAAGTATCGCCTCACGACAGGCTCATTTGGAGTTCATTCTACCACAGTACCTTATGCCGTCCTCAGGGAAACACCAGGCCGTACGAAAGAACAACCATTTGTATGTCTTCTCATTATGAAAGGCAAACAAACCTGCAGAATTACGCCATTGCAAAGTTAAAAATCCCCAAGGCTGGACATTTCTGCAACCGTATGGTCCAATGTAAAGCAGCCTTATCCACAACAGACTTTGATGAGAGGGAAGTATTATTCAGCCAGAAAACATGTGCATAAATGTTGGTGTTCGAATCCGACCTCTGCAGCTCGACTTTTCCTCTCTTGGATTGTTTAACCTGGTATTGTCACAGCAATCGTGTTTCCATCGCGTGACATTGTAGCTAGGCACCAAAAGGATGTTACAGTTGTACGATTTCTTTTTTCCACAGTTTGAAAAAGAATGGTAACTCATAAATAGGGTGTTAAGTTATGTATGCTCAGGCTGGCACACACCATAGAAGACTGCATATTGGACCACTTGTCTTTTGCTTACCTCAATGAACGTCTTCAACAATTTATTTTACTTTCATTTCGTGATTGCAAATACAATATGAAGGAGCGGGTACTTCAAAATCAGTGAAATTACGAACACAATGCGGCGAAATGGACAAAATGATTCGGCTAATCTAGGGGTGTCAGAATCGACCACGCTGGAGGCCATGAAAAAGGAGGACAGGACAGGGAGAAAATTCGTCCGCTAAATATCTGAGACAAAAGGACGTTGAGATCGATGTGTTTGTACGTACTTGTGTCACAATACTGGTAATAATAACAGTAACTGTAGGTAGTTTCGAGGAAAAAGATGTGGACACATGGGCCAGAAAGGACGCATGAGAAGAGAAAATACAAGGCACATTAAAGCTCAACGACATAGAAAGCAAAATGGTGAAGACTTTCCAGCTCACATCATGGTCATTATTATTATTAATATCATTACTATCGGCCTTGACGGTAGCAGCAGTGCTGAAGAACTGATAACACATGCATCCAGCACAGTTGTTTGGAAGGTCACCTACACAAGCACACTCATAAATCAAGAGGCCTCTAGAGTGGGCTGTTTGGCAGCTGTTGAACGCTACGACAACTAGGTTGTGCACATGACCGACATGCGACTTTTTGCTTTCGTCGATCTAGCCTGAGTATATAGATTAAGGGGCCCCTCTTGGCACTGGAGCCTCTTACGGTGTCTTGTGGAGCCACCTTTAAGGCAGGCCGATCCGAAGGTGTCAGCACAGTGGTGCTTTTTCTCCAAGTCAGCCGCAGTCAATGTTGAACGTCAAAAAATGCGTTTATCTTAACCAACTTGCTCAACTTGTGTTTTTCGCACGGAACGGATCTCGCCATCAAAACAACACGCCATCAAAATCACAAGGAGAAGGGGACAAGGGCGACTAGAATGGGGTGTCAGCTAGGTACGTGAAAGTTGGCGCTTTGTATATGCACCTTTTTTATTTCGGTGTTCTATTTATCGTTCAGGAGCGAGGAGGATGTACGGATAGAAAATGAAGAAAAGCATTCAAAAACTTTCAAAAATCCTCTGCAAAGTGAAGTTCGAAAAGATAACACGTTACAGGATGGGCGCGTAGATATCCGGATTGTGCCGCCAGAGAGCGAGTTTTATAATTTTACGAAACGGAGTGATAAGTGAAAGACGTTGAATCTTTGTGCGTTCGTGCGAGTGTTTTATGTCAGCTGAGGAGTGCGCTGCGCATGTATTGAGAAAGTTCAGAGTTAATGCAAACAGATTTCAGTCTACATGAACAGATTTTGAGAATAATGTGGAAGGCATGCTAGAAGCTGGTGGATAAATCCAATATCAAAAGATTTCGACGAATTTTGGTGGCCTTCCACAGTGCCCAGCAAAGTATTTATCCAATGAATGTGCATAATACATAGCTTTTCAGGGCTCTCGAACAAAACTTTCCGGTTGAGAAAGGGCATTTATGTACATTGTTGGGGAACTTGGATAGGATGCAGAGGATGGCCGCCGATACTTTGAAAAATCTTGATGTATATTGTTTTGAAATGTTTTGGTCAAAGAGACAGGAGCCTCCAAGAAACGGCGTTGGATGATCCTGCTGCATTTGAGGCCGAAAGTCTGATGGCTCCTTCTATTCGAAAAGGTCACGCAGTGATGTCGGAAATGTCAATATTGTCAAACACATTATAGGGGGTGCAACCGATTTCCTAAAAAATGAAAAGGTATGGATTAGAACAGCTCGGAATACAATCTAAAATTGTGAGCAGATTGAAAAGAAATTCAGTGACTTCTTTTACATTTGGAATAAGCGAATACTAATAGTCTTCGCTGAGCGCATGGAAAGAACAAAAACAAACTCTATAAATATTTAACACTCATTCGTATGATTAACCCAAGTTTTTCTCTGGCCTCTCTCCCTATGAGGCTGGTGTCCGTCATGCTGCTTGTACATAAGACAGTTTGGTCTTTGGTTATTTGGCGGTTGGACTCCAAACATTTCATCGGCAATCGAGACAACTTCACTGGCCCTCTAGTAGTTTGTGGCGCTTTCATTCCGGCAGTTGCGTATACGCAATTCTTCCAAGGATACTTGTAGCTGCAGTGTGATTGGTCAGTCAGACCTGTCAGTTAACTGTAGTCACAGTACAGCTATCAGGTACCCTTCGATAAACCATAGAAGCGCAAGCGTCGATGGAGGGACACCACAACCAACGGCACGATAACAACCGACAAACAGGAGTCTGCAATCCAATATTCAAGCTTAAAGATCAAATAAAACCCACCGGAGCTATCAATATTCCGTAAACATACCTCAAGGTATGGGGAACAGTTATTTGTGTTCCACAACTAGGATATAAATTTTCCGTAAACTTTAGGGTACATCAGTAAAAAGACGGTTAAGAGCATGGACCTCACAAGTTGTATTTCTTTACGATAAGGAGACGAGAGGACGGTAACTGCCTAAATAGATAGCAATATTGGTAGCATGGGTGCGTTAACCGGCAGTAGATTAGGTGGCTTTTGATCTGTTCTCCGAGATTGGCAATTCGCTCGCAGACGTTTCATTACCATTCCTGTAGACATCATCAATGGCTGATCGGTGCTGTCTCACTAGTGCCGTCACGATTGGTAACAAAACGTCTGCAAGCAAGTTGTCAAGCTTGGTGAACAGATCAACAGCCACCAGATCTACAACCAGATCTACAACTTTAGTGAATCTGAACATTTCTATCGCAGAAAAGTCTCCATAAAGAGTATGGTCTCTAATAGTGGAATGTGTTTCATTCACGTACAAGATATGATAATCACAGAGGAGTCTTTGGATGACAATCCCATCTATAACTGTCAGAATAAGACTTTGAAGAAAAATGCACCAAATTTAAACTAGGCCACAGTTTGGATAACAATCAGTAGGTTAGTAAATATTGACCTGTGAAACAGCTCAAGCCCGCTATGGGTGCTTTTTCACCAACCACACATTTCGGCAGTCCGCTTAATAAAGGCATCCTCGGTTAAGTGAATGAAATCGAGAAATTCTCATGTAGACCTCCATAAAACGGCTGACTGAAACTGTCAGTTAAGCGAGGCAGCCTTTTTCCGACTAAGGGAGTATAAAGTGTTTTTTGTCTAGATTCCACGTGTTTTGCTCTCAGGAACCATTTGTTCGTGAGATCTGTGTACGACCTTCTCCTAAGTAGTCGGAAGTTGCAGTCCCTACTAGACGTTTGCCTGCATTCAAAAGACCCTGTTTTGCTCCCAGCTCCACCGACAACTGCATGTGCTACCTTGAAGAAATTGCACTCTTCACTGGGGAAATGGTGATGCCTGAGTCCGGCGAGCACGTTCCTTTATCACCTTAACGCTTGCCTTCATACGTAAAATGGTTACGAACTTTACACACCACCTCAGCTGGTGAAAATTGCATTCGCTATCCAGATGTTCATATGTTCAAATAGCGCAGGTTAGTGCAATTCACCTGAATGGAGTTAAAAAGCCATATCAGAATACCACCCACTTTCTGTATATCTATTTCTTCTGAGGATTATTTACGGAAACTCGACTTTCTGGGGGAGATGGTCAAAAGTGTCTTCAGTGTCATCACAGTGGATAATACACAACTAGACAAGATAAATGGCCGCCCATCCCTTAGTTACTTATTTTAGTCAGACGATCCAATGTTGTTCGACCTGTCGAATGACGGGTTTCTTACAAAGAAGACTCATGTAACGTGTAGGATGCTCATTGTTAACCAGATTACTTAATATACAACGCCGGGTGCTTAAATCAGAACTGAGTGGGCAGTGTATGGAAGGGTGCAGTTAGTTCACGCTGATGATCAGTGACTCGTTTCCTAATGGTATACTACCTAACCGTTAACCGGATCAGAATCATATGCCCCAGAGATGCATAAGATATAAGATACCGATGATTACTATTGAAGAAAAAGTAACATCTCAACTTTCAAGCACATCGACTATCCTTGCGGGATATGCTCTCAGTGCGACACTGATGTTTGATTGTTTGCCTGACAAATGAAAGATCACTTGTGCGTTAATCCTCAAACTATTTCTGACATGCTGTATATCCAGCTAACAAAAAAAGCTATCTCTGGTGTCGTTCTTGTTGGCGGAGGCTGCTGTGCATTGTTAGGGCCAAACTTTAATTTGTAGACATCCTCAAGAAGCCTAAAAGAAACCTCGCACAAAACATAAATTCGGTTTCATTCTAGACCGTAGGACCATTTATCTGTAAGATGGAATTCACCACACGTCTCTTACAGAATCGGGTATATAGAGGAATGGTATCATGAGACAGCATAAAAATTGTATAATCTTCCATGCAATGAACCAGCTCACAGGGGCCTGTACAGCGCAGCAGTAGCACCGGCTTATGCGTGTCCACTAAACAGTGACTGAGAGTGGTGATAATTGAGGTTATCAGCGCTACGCATCCGTCCGTTATTAAGAGAGCGTACATACCGTCACCAGATGTAAATCCCGCACAGAGCAATGCATTTTCAGATCCATTAGAGAGAGATTCAGCTGAGTTCCAGGTGACTATCCTGCAGAACCAAATTTTTTTTGCAAACCGGTGTATTTTGTTAATACTTCATATTTTGCGTTTTCTTATACCGTATCCAATGGTGCACCCCTACTTAATTTCCTAGTAGGGCCTTCGTCGCAGCCATCCAGATTATGGTATATACTCCAGAACATTTATTACAGCTATCCGGCGTTTCGGGTAAAATAAATTGTAGCATACTTCAAATATAGCAGCAGCACTATTCTGGGTAGTTTGCTTGAGATGAATTCGACAATTTGCCGACTGTAATCTCAAAGCTAAGTACAATTCTGATGTCACGATATACTTACTGTAGTCAGGCGACTGAAATTACCATTCATTACACCACAGATTTTCCAGTGTTTCAAGATAGTGCAAATAACTCGGATAAGGAAACTAAAAATAAATCCGCTTGGAGGTTAAACTTCATGAAACACAACATTTCCAAGGGCCTGGTCGATTGGTTGTTGATGATGAAATGAAAACAAACTAGATGAAGCAGGTTGGTTTGTACTGGTTCTAAAGTTGCTGGAAGGTTATGAGTAGGACTCATGTTTGTGTGTGTACTGAACAGGATACTCCAGTTACCACTCCAGGTCCACAACAAGCTTGATTGATTACTTCAACCAGCGCGCATTCTCCCACGGTAACCAACAAGTCAAGTCATCAGGTGCTGGCACACAAGAGAGTAAACTGTGAAAGACCATACACATACACCATACACGCAGTCTAACGCAAGTATGGTAGCCTTAATGCCTGACGCAAGAAACGAGAGATCGTGGTGTGAGTGAGACGTGGCGTGAGCGACAGGCGCTTTCTTCAAACACTAATAATTTTTTTGCTGATTTAAAGGCGAATGGGATGTTACGAATTCTCCACATGGAGCTCAAGTACTTTCACAGCTGAATAGGAGGACGTGACGTGATCCTCGCCCTCCGACATGACAATACATGATGTACCGCGAGTACAAAATGAATTGCGTTGATTCATTCAGTGGACCAGACATTACATAACCGCTGGGAGATCTGGAGGCTCATAACCGTACATACTTAACATACTTGGAATCCACCATACCAAACTACCAAATGTGAGATCTTTCGTTGCTGTTTAAATTGCCCCTCACTACTCAAAAAGTGTAATGTGGAAAAGCCCAGTTAGTTGCATAAACCATCCTTTTTTAGTCGTCATTCAGGGAGTCAGTCGCGCGGCGTGAGGAGAGTGATTGAAGGATAGTGGTGCCACTCCCTGTCTGCAATAGAGTTAGTCAAGTTGCTGATCAGCCATTCGTGGCCGAATGATACAATGTTGAGCTAATGTCCAGAGGATGATGGGTTGCATTGGTCCCAGAAATTCAATAAAGGCGCACTACTTGTGATTACCTTCATGCATCACTCCCTTGCACATCACCATGGATGAATCTCAAATTCAGGGTGAAATCCTGATTGAGCACATCTTATTATACAATTAGCGTGGCAGTGGGGTGTCAAATCTGACAAGCAAATAAAACGAGCGTTTTCGTAGTGCTAGAAACGTCAGCTTTATGTCTGATTAGTAACCTGTGTAACCCGAAAAGTGTGTGTAAGCTGGCTGCACAAAGTATGTTTAATGCAAGATTTTGTAATTAGCCAAGCTATACTCTTGCTGAGTGATTGGCAGACTACCCAAGACTTGTAATGTGGTGCTCAAGATTACTTCCTCCTGATAACATACTACTTTGAGGATGCACCTCAAATTTATGAAGAGGATAACTCGATCCTTAATATAAGTAAACAACCAAGTAACGTTTAACTTAACCGAATAGGTTTAAGGGGGAAGTCGAAAGAAATGAAATACTTCAAATAATTCTACTTTTTATATCTTAGATGGAACATTCAGAGACACTTATGGGATCGCCATCATCATGTCGCTCCCAAAGATTGTCTATGACAGAGAATAGGAATCATGCGGTTTGGGTTGCCATTACATGGGACGTATCGGAGTATGTCCCAAAGAAAAAGGTTGCCAAATTTACTCGGTGCATTATTCAGTCAGAATGCCATCTGACATTGAGCACCGCATTCAGTGGGGTCGGCACAAGATCTGCATCACTTATTTCCGCCATCTAAGCGTCTAACTCACCAGTGCTGATCCCTGAGCAAACCGAAGTGATGTCATCTCAAAGTAAAGCAAAGTTAGTTTTTTAAGAACTGCATTAGAATTGTAAAACACGCCACACAGAACGGAAGTATATTCACAAACTTCAAGTGCCAGAAGATATTCGACATTGTCTACTTACTTCACTCGGGTAGGATATTCCTTCCATGTGTTCTGTATTGCACTCATTAAGTCCTAAATATTGATGTGGTTGGAAAGGAGGGTCAAGGAAGAAAACATTGGTTATTGGTTCCATCACACAAGTGCTGTCATTCACACTGAAAACGCTGATAATAGATTGAGCTCAGAGGATCTCAGGATCAAACGAATACATCCTAGGAAACATTCCAAACTATCTCCCGAGTTACGATTACCATCAACCACATAACTTTCGAAATCAACTGGTGCGGCCCATTGCAAATAATCTATCATTGTGAGAGTTCGGCGAATCGCGTCTAAATAACCAAGCCTTTTGCTAAACGGCTACTCAAATCCAGTAGAGTGATCCACTTGGCCGACTTGTTTAAAATTTTAGAACTTAAGACGGGACATCTAAATTTACAATCCAGGTAATTCCACCACAGGTTGCTAACATGCCACACCATATACAATTCCAGATAAGTACCTGATATAAATTTTAGTTCTTCTACAGTCGCTTGTTTGGCAATCGGTCGTTAGAATAGCGACTTGCTGGGTTTTGGGGATTTTGTGGTACGTATCCTTCTCTTATCAACCAACCTTGGCTGCAATCACAGTAGGTGTGCTGACCAAGTTATAATGCGAATTAGGTTGCTTAAGTAGATCCTCAAGTAACAGTAAAGGTGGCAACACATAAAGAACACGCGAATTTCAATTTACTGTCATACCAGGAAACAGTTAGACTTTCTCTGATGGACATTAGACATTACCTGGCGGAAAGTTCCAACATCTTGGACTCAACTGGTGACGAGATGGGTAACAATTTGGAGTTTTAGGCTGACTCTCAACTTCTCCACTCTCATTTATGTATTATACATGATGATAAGAAGGACAGATGGACTGACGATCGTGCAAGCAGGCTAGCTGCAAATGACTCAAAAGATAAGATATTCTGATCCTTAGTGGAACGCAGTCCGCCATGGTGGAGGACAGTGTAATCCCGGGTGCATCGTTAAAAAAGCAATGAATAGAGAAGATGCATTTCAGACCGGCCGTCAATGTTATGACTGAGCAAATGTTCAATGAATATCCTGGTAAAATCATTTTACGCTTTGTCTTATGACTCCTTATATTGGTTTATAAGTGCCGTACGGCGCGGCATTGCGCTCACCGTAGCACGACAAACAGAAATACTACCCACGGGATCACAGGCCCTCATCACCACAGCGCATCGGTCGGTCGTGTCCATGCTGTGCAACTTCAGCGATCGAAACACGTTTGCCAAATTGTCAGTGCTTTCTCGAGTCCTGTGCTACTTACCAGCATTAACGCCAAATTCTTCACGAAACAACAACACATTGTTATATGGATCAGTCCGCGCAACGCAGTGATCTTGAGACAATGAAACCAGATTACCAAAAGTGCACCTCACACGAAACTTGCCGAAACCCACCTCTGGAATAGATCGGCAGCTTGTCGTACAGAGCCAGATAATAATCTTTACATACTGAAATGGCCCATTTTTACCTGAACTGAATGAACTTAGGGCTGGAACGTTGGTGTGTCAACGTGGTTCAGGTGTTTTTCCAAGGCATTTCAAACTACAGCTTGCAATCGCGGTTACACCTAAGACATGAAAAGCTGACCGCATGATCTAAACAAATCGCCCGAAGGTATCCCGGACGCTCTAACGGTTGGAACAGGCTAATGGTTGCAGGAAGCAGCAAGGTGTGTTTGTTGTGCCGTTCATCCCGGTAGCAAGCCAAGATGGTAAAAACTGTGAAATGAGCGAAACTGCATGGTTCACCAAATTGACTGCATTGAAGACAGTTGGATAGGTTGTAGAGAGTAGTTTATTACGACGGAAGCTGAAACAGTCAATTATAAGCTCAAATCTGACTGTTGGGTATAACTTTAAGGTTTAAATTAAGAATTATTTCGAGTGGGTATGATTGCATTAGAGTTCTTCGGTTATGACAGTCTAACAGTCAGCACACTACATCATCTGACCGAAGCAATCCGGAATAAAGTAATGTCTCTTCTGAACTTCAGATTTATTCCGATCCTGGCGCTATTTAGTGGAAAACAAAGCAACCCTTCACTCAACAGCTATAATTGCATCAACATGATAAGCTCTGCTTTATTGTCGTGCGTCCTTCTCAATAGTTTGACTGCTGAATTCGATGTAGCCGATGACCACAAAAAACAGTGTGGCTATTGTGCGGACCGTAAAACGACAGATTCGATGTTTACTACACACCAGTCTGATTCACCTGTGAACTGAGTCAAGGATGCGAAACTGGAGGGACGGATATGGAGGCTAGCGATCAAAACTGAAATACATGTTTTCGGAATAATCATTCTCTGCCACCCTAGGCGGTCTTGAAATACCGTGTATTGACGCACGCAGCCCCTGACTTATGCATGCTGCTACGTAAAGGAATGCTGTGTTAAGTGGCTTAAATTCACATCTGATGGGGGAATGCTCCGTCAGGCATGCTCACGTACAGCAGATACTATAGCGCCTTACAGCCGCTTTCTGGGTTTTGGACATGGCCGCTGAATGAAGAGAATCTTAGTTTTGAGACAATCTCTACATTTCTCAATGAAAGACAATCAGCCGTGCACCAGTAGCTTGAAGCGAAGCTGCTAGGATGCCAATTTCACTATCGTGAACTAGGAGACCGAAGTACATGATAGGAATGGAGAATAGAAATAGTCAGGTCAACATGCATCAGCCTTCTCTACCAAAATCGAGGGTTGTGTGGTGCAAGGGACTCCGCATGTAAGACCAGGTGGCAAATTGGCTGGTGTTGCAGAGACTTTGGTCGTATTTTTGTTGACGGCTCACACAGAGATTACTGACGAAAGAGGGCACTCTGGTAGCGAAGCCTTGAAGGACAAGAGTTCAAAATGCCTTTGATGGTTGTCTGGCAACACCAAACGGCTGAGTTGCTATCGAAGAGAACACTGGTGGCGTAGCGAACACACCAACAACTACACCACTGAACCTTTGACGGTGCCAGAGGTGACTAGTCATTACCGACGCCACACAATCCAGATCACATAAGTTTACAATGGTTTTTTAGTGCAGCGGGAAGCAAAGTGCTAGTTGTATCTCCATGACTGCTGAGGAGACGTTTGCAAAACAATAATTCAGGTGGGTCAAGAGAGCCACAATGTGAATGTGAATTTTCATGATCTTAATCTCATTACCCGAAATAAATTAGACCAGTACTAACTGCGCCTGTGTTTGGGAGTAAGAGTTGAATTCGGTTTATTTTTAGTAGTGCAGATAACATTGTGATCAATCGTCTATTTAGTACGACTTTTTAGCACAAAGGATACCTTTTTTTTACCGCGTTGAGCTTGCAGCGCTACAGTCACGTGGCGGTTGCCGCCACCATACGGACCAGGCAGTGTAATGACTAACTCCGTTTGGCTATAGTGTTCTCTTCTGTGTGTGAGTTAACAGCGGTGCGATCAACCACTCTCTAGTTTTCCCATGAGCCGTGTGATTCAGACGTCTAGATTTTCCCAGCTGCTTTATCAGCTGTATGCCGCTGAACACCCCGATGGCTTTGGAACTGCCCCTTTCTGAGTGTTCCCCGTTCTCAATCCGTAGGATGACAGTGTTTCACATTCTATTTAGCCCAAAGCTGGTTTAGCCTATCTACGCTAATGAAGTTCACAGACAAGATCTAATACAAAAGACGAACGGAGAGCACACGACTATACAGTTTTCAGGAGCGACAAATAAACCACTAACTGGAGTCATTATTTGCACGTAAGTGTTATCTCATTCTGCCCCATATGAAAAAACTTCATTTGTAATGATCTAATGCGTAACAGGTCTCTTTACAGGGCGCACATTCATTTTGTAACTCAAAATATGGACAGTCGATTTTCAACTCTAGGGCAGATGTTCACCATTTAAATCC
This sequence comes from Opisthorchis viverrini, assembly GCF_000715545.1. NCBI lineage: Eukaryota > Metazoa > Platyhelminthes > Trematoda > Opisthorchiida > Opisthorchiidae > Opisthorchis > Opisthorchis viverrini. Next base: position 1,025,901 of record NW_008751818.1, read on the forward strand.
GTGTTGTTGATAAAATTAATGCATGAGCTGAAAAATGTAGTTTTCTCCCCAAGAGCATTTCCTCCTTCGAAAGAAGTAAGTCCCATAAACAAAAGAGGGATTAGTACCTTATCACTTGAAACAGGCATATAACAGAATGTGCTTGTAGGTGAGCAAAGCCTACGCAACATCGGTTAAGTTGCACACCAGACGGAGTGTCATTCGGGCTTTATTTGGAGTAATCAGCGAACATTATTTCTTTTTCTAGCGTAAGGTTAAAAGCTGGTCTTTTGTGAATTTTAAAACCAGCAGTTCGTTCCCCATGACAGGACGAATGAACCATATACACCGAATGATGGTAGTTCCATCCCTAATCATCATCATCGTTATCATCATTGTCAACACCACAAGCATAATAAATATCAACATCGCCATTAGAGACATTCTTTAGGGCCAAATGAAATGTACTGATTAACTGATACCGAGGTACAGTTCTGTCGTTTACATGTCTCTCCGCATAATGGTGAGAAAAAGCGCGGGAAAAGAACTTAGACCATTGTAGAAGCAACTCATACGAACTACCTTTGCCCGAAGTATAAGCAACATACCATGTGTAAACTTTCAGGGGTTGGTAATGGACACAAGCTGCCTGCAGCAGGAAATCTTATATGAACGGCTGTTTGCAAATGGTAGGGCCAGGAAGAAGAAGCGTCAGGCATCTCCAACATTCGCAACAATAATGCGGTTGGATTTTCAGACAAAAGAATGTCGGAATTAGGACAAAGATTTTCAGAGTCTTCCAGTTTCTGTTTTGCCTTGTGTTGGACAAAAGCTCGTTGATGAGGTACAGCTTTAGTTTGAGGTAAATTAACTTAAATGCTTATCTGTCGTATGGGTGCCGAAGACCGTGGTGCATCACACACGACAGCAAGTTTACGGCCTACTTTTCAGCGGATTTACTTGAAAAATTTCATGTCCTAGTTGAAAGTGTAATGCTTCGATAAAAAGCGAGGGAATACTACAGGGGGAGAAAGTGCGAAACCGCTAAACAGTGAAGAAGCTATGCGACAGATCAGGCAATTGAGCCAGTTTAATTGAGTAAGTTTACTCACCTATTTAGTGTAAAGCATTGTATTGCTTGAAGACCTAATGGACTTAAACGCTTGAAAGGACAACAAAGAACTCGACAAATAACTAAAATAAAAATCCTTCAAAGGCGCTACGTGGATCATTTTTCGTTTTAAAAAGACAAATGCTGCGTATGAAATGAGATTTCATCGCCTTGAACATGAAATATACTATCAAGCAGAAAACCGAATGTCCTGTTGCCATACGTTTGTCGCTGAGTAGGTAATACGAAGCAGACGTTTGTGAGGTTCGTATGCTGAGGTTTTCTGTCATTTCACAGAAATTATAGTTTGCCCAATTTTTCGACACAAGAATCTATCGCCGCTGCACGAATAAGCTTGATTTGAACCGGATGAAGGTAATAGAAATCCAGGTAGACCACGCGGTAGTTCGGCTCCAAATTTATGCTCTTTTGAAGGATGCTATGTCTTGCTACAGCAAGCAAATATCAGAACCATACGTGTCCCACTGTATCTTTCCAAAATAAGTAAAAAAATTCCTGTCTGAATAGTTGTTTATTAAGTTAACTGGACTAAGTTAAAATTCCTGACAAATCAAAAATGCTCAAACCTATTTAGATAAAAATTGAATTTGTTGAGTTAAAGCTCGCCAAATGCGCTATGAGCTACTTTTTTTCGTGCTTTTGAAGGAGTGAGAAGGCATTTTGAGGCAGCCTTAATAATTATTTCCATGGATGTCTAAATACAGATTCTGGGTCTATTATAGATGTGGTAAACAGGGAGTGACTGTTCGACGGTAGCAAGCTTTTGCTAATTCAGATTAGAGAACACCTTAATTCTGTGCCGTGTTGAGTGTACCATGTAACACAGCCCCTTCTTTGAGTTATTCACTAGATCCGCGGTCATCCCGAACCACCTATGTGAACAAGGAAAACTGGTATAACGAATGGATTAGATTAAAAGTTAGGGCAATTGGGGTTTAAAGGAACAAATTCTGCGCCCCGTTCTCAAGTATATACAACCCAAGACGTCCTACAGTCAGTAGTTTGGGTGATCGTATGTGATTGTGTCTGCATCCATTCGCACACCAATTTCATTTTGATGGGAGACTCAAATGAATCTCAGATGAATCACTCGTTTATGATATTCTCCACCCAAACGCGCCGCACAAAGGACGCCTCGTATCTCACTTATGATAAATTCGATATAATGCAGTATATCGAGCAGTTTTCTTCACAAGAATACCCTGCTCTATCCCATATATCATTTTCTCCAACAACAAAAAAATAAGTGTTTTTCTCACAACGGATAACGTAACAGACTCAGTAAAGTAAACGTTTTGAAATAAAGTAAGTCAAGATGTTAGTAATCACCATCATCGGAGATAAAATCATTGCCGGCAATGATGCTGCACTTCCATACAGTCACAAGTTTTAGGCAATAACAACTGGAGCCTTAAAGTGAAGAAAAGAAGAAACTAGTGAGGTAACCGCATCCAAAACGGGCGATTGAATTGTAGGGAATTATAATGAGAATGCCACTATCACCAACGTCGATTAGATGTCATTTCTTGCAGTATCCAGTCGGTTGTACCGAAGTTCATGTATCCCCATCCCGAAAGGCGGACCGCGTCATGTTCGTACATCCCTTTACCTATTGTTTTCAGTCTCACTTAAGTAGCGTGGGCTGACGTAAAAGATGAAATGCTGTGAATTTAAAATGACCGTGTAATCAGTCTCTTCAGCCTGCTGACGCAAAATCGTCTCAGATAAAAAGTGTATTTTCAAGCTAACTAGGGACCTAGGTCACGTGCCGACATTGGGGCAAGTAAACGAATCAGATTGTCACATGACCAAAATAAGATTAGCGCGGTGTGTTAACACTTGTATGCTTCATTACGTATCATCATAAGGTGTACCGTGAGCCACTGCAACAAAGATTCACTCGGTCGGTTTCATGTTTCATGAAGAATGGAAATCATTGGCTTATAAATGCATAGACATCGGTGACCTACAAATATATTTTACTAACGCCTTGCACGAGGGTGGACAATCTTAGTCAGCAAGGTAGTCTGAAGGGTATTGCAGATCTGTTCCACTTTAATGTAGAATGAATCCCGCTACGTACCATGAGAGTATCAGACGTAAATATTACTTTTCAAACGGTAATAATACCTTACCTATAGTGCTGTCAGCTTTAAAAAAAACTGATTTTCGCGCATTTTATGTCAACACTGCCACTAACGACCGTCGAACCAGAGATGCAAAACTTTGCAAGCTTGGTCCCATCCACTATGGTTTTGTCTGGGTACGGTACAGCAACTACTTGTTCGCAAGTCTGTCAGCTGTAACCGAAATCGTGTACCGTGAGCCACTGCAACAAAGATTCACTCGGTCGGTTTCATGTTTCATGAAGAATGGAAATCATTGGCTTATAAATGCATAGACATCGGTGACCTACAAATATATTTTACTAACGCCTTGCACGAGGGTGGACAATCTTCGTCAGCAAGGTAGTCTGAAGGGCATTGCAGATCTGTTCCACTTTAATGTAGAATGAATCCCATGAGAGTATCAGACGTAAATATTACTTTTCAAACGGTAATAATACCTTACCTATAGTGCTGTCAGCTTTAAAAAAAACTGATTTTCGCGCATTTTTATGTCACACTGCCACTAACGACCGTCGAACCAGAGATGCAAAACTTTGCAAGCTTGGTCCCATCCACTATGGTTTTGTCTGGGTACGGTACAGCAACTACTTGTTCGCAAGTCTGTCAGCTGTAACCGAAATCGGCATTGCGAAGTCACAAAAACATTTTCAGTTTATTAGACTTGCCACCTTTCTATCACTTACTATTCAACCCTACTTAGACGGAAAGTAGTGCATCATGAACTCATTTGCAGTATTCGACCCAACCACTGTTCCGTAATAAAGTCTTGGAGAAGGAATGCATCTAGCAGTTTCGTTGCCCCAACACATCCGAGTCATGCTCAGCAGAAAATCGTTAGGGGGTGTGCCAAGATCCAGTGTCGGTCGGATGTGCCGTTAAGATTTGTAAACTGACAAAACTCTCATGTGAATGCAACTGAGCCAACCCATTTGAAATATGAGACTTGTAAATCACCTGATCTGTTTGTCGACAGTTCAATTGACATCGGCTCCCCCTATCACACTGACTGGCCGTAGGATCCAACGGGAAAACGATAGATTGCCGGATGATCAAACTACCGAACTGTTAGCCGTCCTTCGATATGTGCCTGTCTGATTGTGAACTCCTGAAGGTGTGCGCGGACAACAATTTACTCCCGAAAACCCAGTCCATCTAGGTCTTGATGTTGAAGCCTTTTGGCTCATTCATACTCCCGTATCGTTATTATCAGTTCAAGTGCAAGTAAAAGTGCACAGTACAATAACGTTCTGAAGATATCTATTCAGTGACACTGATCTTGTGATTCGGTTGAAGGTATTTGTATGCCTTTGGTGCCACCTTCCGGTGACATACTTTTTGTTAACCTGACCCAAACCCATCGTTGACTGATGCACATGCCCGTCAGATGAAGCAAATCTACTGTGAAATCGGACCACAACTTCCATGATTTGTGCAGTTTATGGTACGGATATTATCTAACCAATTTACATTTTCTAACAGGACATGTTCGAAATTCACAATCACGAGTAAGTCAAGGGGAGATGAGCCTGTCAAAAAAGATACACTGCCATAAAATTGTTGTCCCAAACGCAAAGCTAGCCACAACCGCCGCCATACAAAAAGGATGACCTTTGAGTGACTGCAAAGTGCTCTTAGTAAAATGTATTTCAAAATAAGCTGAGGTAGGAAGCATTTTGGATATTTCCAGGCTGCTGCAGATAAGTGTTCCCTGTATCTAGCTGTAGGTTTAGGAGGCGATACAAATCCTGCAACACGTCACAAGGCAAAACGATCAATCAATAACTGTCTGTTCCTGGATCAATGCTTTTGAGACTAAGCATCCTTTTGCTTCATAGTGCACAACTGAAGTAAATTAAGCAAAGCTTATCCAGTCAGTAACCTTTACTTGTTTTAGTAACCAGTCAGAACACGCTACTAATGATTTAATTAGCAGCCGAACAAGAGACAATTAGGCGAACTCGAACTGTCAATGCAGCATCCCGAACGACTGCACACCAATAAAAATGCGGTGATTTTGATGATGAAATGAACGTTTCGGGGAGCCAGTCGAAACTTTTTCTTCATCACTCTCCTGGGTTACGATACTTGATTAAATAAGCATGAATCTGCCTATGCTCACTCAGAAGGTAAAGCTTGGGTCCACGAACGATGGCGATAGTTTCGCTTATATCCCGTGAATCTGAAACAATGCAGTTGCCCCAAGGGCATACAGTCCTCCTGAGGAAATTATGTGATGGTCCCGGTTCATCGTGTGATTTATGTGGCGTGATAATCTGGTAGAATTCCTATTCGGATATTTGGAATTGGTGCAATACACTCATCTGCAACTTACACCTGCATCAACGAGGAACTCAAACGAATCTCTCGCTTATCATATTGTTCAATTGCTGAACCTGTGAAGAAGGGCCCTGAGGAACTCTATGAGTAGCCTCTTCCTCCATGTAAATTTACTGCAATATCCCGAATGTCGTGTCAAGTAGAAAAATGAGGCGGCACTTTGCGCAGCAAATTTAGCTGGTTAATATCATTAACTAGAGATGCAACTGAGTCTTCCGCTAAAATCAATGTAATTTACAAATTAGTGTTTCCTCAGTCGCGAATACTTTGGTGTTGAATTAGAATATATAGATGATAAAACTCCTACACAACTTCTACGTGATGAGCCTCAGGGAAGTCAAAGCCAGTGGCGGGATATCGAAGCTCTTCAGCGATTCCTTGAGTAGTGGAATGGAATATTTACATCATGGAATAATTGTTAATTTAATTATTAATTTAATTAATTTAATTATTAATTTGTACAGAGTCCCGATGAGTGTGGATTATTTCTTCTGGGAGAAAGCTTCTTTTCCTGTCAACATGCGTCAGATTTATGGGGGAGAATTTCCAAGGCTGGGGTAAGAAAACTGTTTACAAACATTAACCAATTACCCAGCATTTCCTACAGACTGCTTCGAATTTCACCAAAGCCTAAAATGTCTAAGTCCTTAGTTGCCCTATTTCGTCACTGAGCTCGTCTGAGGGTATCTTAACATGCAACAGCAAACAAAAATCAATTTATGAGTTCCTACGCAGGTAACCAGATTGAATGTCGGAGATTTGGGCACTTATTATGTTTGTGCTACGTTAACACATCTCTTTCCCCACCGCTCCTAGCCTTCTTACATATAAGGGTGTTTTTTTCAGGCCTGTTCCTTTGGGCTGTACACTTCTGTGAATCTGGTTGTTAGAAATCATTTATCAAAATAGTCTCAGAACCTAAACCACCGAGTAAATTCACTCAGTTGTCGGACAAAAGCGTATCAAAGTTGACTTGCTCACGCAATATTCATTTGCAGACCATTTGATCGCGCGCCGTTTTCCCCATAGACCCTTCGTTCGCTAGAACATTACCTAGCTACATCTCGCTACATCTCGCGAACCGAAGTTGTGCAAAATAAGTCAAACCTCCATGTTTTAGATACGTATGTAGATTACTTTCACTGTGCCTGAAAGGTGCATTAGTTCAATACATGAAAGATGAAGTATCTTAACGGAAGTGCCCCGCAATATGCTCCTTCTCGAGTACATACGAATATTTTTACCTAGCCTCCTAAGGGAAACAATTGGCATAACCCCTAATGTTCCAATTTGTCCACCAGGATGTACCTAACCGAGCAGTCTTACTCTACCTAATTTCATCAGATATGTACAGGTAATAAGGCTCCAATTTTGCAATACCATTGTTCATTCACTAAGTAGTTTTGTTTTCTTGTTGGAGTTCATTATGTGCCTTTGTGTAATCTTCAAAAGGCCAGCAAAGATGAAATGCACAAAGTTTGACTGACACAGCTCATATTTTGCAGATCAACTGGGTTTATGCACAGTTGTAGGTTGGCATCAGAGTACCCTCAGATCTTTTTTGTGTGTTGTTTACAACCGAAGTGCATCAGAGAAACACAATCGACTGTTTTCGTGAACTTTTCCAAACTGCCTACTCAACCACCATCCAACCTAATGCCATGCCACAAACATTTATTTCTCTGTACAGTTAGTGCCGATAATTATGAACTTTCAAAGAAACTACGGTAGCAGAACACCCTCAAGATAACCACCAAACAGTCATGTGCACTCGCGTACGTGCATAAGTTTCTGCTGTGCGCCTTGGTGATTTGTGTCCATGATACATTTGTGGATGAACTTTTCTGGGGGTCAAATGATGTGCAGTGTTATTCGCATAATGGAAAAGGTTTCAGTAAGACACGGGTATCTTGCACAGCACTTGATTCGATGTGCTCAGTGGATAGTTGTAAAACGAACTAACTAGGGTTATAGAAACTCCGGCCAACCCAAGCAAACCAACAAACACTGGAAGACTGGTGGTGCTCGATTGCAGGACAACCGTTAGTAAAACATAGTGTTCATATCCATTTATAAGCCAAGGTCCTATCAGTTCCTTACCATGTTGATTCTAAACTTCCCGTTCTTATTCTATTCAAAAAGTGGCTGAAATTTCTTCGATAACCCAGGGCCCGTTGCGGTCATCTTTGAGCTAATCAGATAAGTGCGGTTTCTTAGTTTCCGTTAACCAATTATTCATTGGAACCCAAATTGCAAGCATTCGGACAAATACACTCATTTGCGAACCAGTTTGTTTTAAATGGAGGAGACTTAATAGAATTCTAGCTGAATAGCTCATTCCATCTAGATGTGTCAAATATTCCACCAACTGAAGAACATCATGAACGAAAGATCAAGTTGAGATCAAGTTGAGCCTCTACAGTTCGAACCGAATTGTCGAGCAGGCGAGTGTACTCCGCAAATTTCGGACAACTGGGATTCAAGTAGAACATTAGGTTAATGAGAAATTGGCAACTGTTCCCACCTGATGGGCCTCAAGAAGGTCGGAACGGGTCTCGGGCTGTCGAATAATTTTTAGCAAAATTATGAGTAATCTGTTTTGTCCGGACAAAAACCTACTACATTCTTTCTGCAGACCTTTACCGGTTGTGGGGACTTCAAGCCAATAGCTTGTTACATAACCGGCTAAATGGGCCTGTAAGGGTTTAGGATCAATCATCTAATAAGCCACCACAATCGAACGAATTCCACCGAAAATCTACATTGTGGTATTGCAGAGCATTAATTCATCTAGAAAATATTACCTACCCGCTCTTTCGGCCTATGAAGGCAGAGTGCAACTCTCACTACGTTACTCCTTTTTTCAGTTCGCCTGCGAGCACCGGTGTTGAGAACGCACACCCTCAAATTGCTCTATAAAAAGTTTACTTAAAATCGAACTATCATTCCGAGGTAATTAATGCAATCCCAGCAGTCGTTCATTAGGTCTCAGAAAGAAAAATTGACTTGTGTACGCCGACAGTGACTCATTATAAGCCCTGTATGTGTTCGGTAATGAATTCTGACTAACACTGGAACCCAGTAACCATTACAAGTTTAATGGGCGAATTAACGTGCAGACACGTCTCAGGTACTCTGTATGTATGGAAACTGTAAGGTCCCACAACCTCACTCAGAGCTCGCTAGGTAAGCAAATTCCGATCACTTTCCGGCCTGATAGAGCAACTTCTTTGAAAGCCTTGAATTCAGTATGGCTCAACTTGCCAGATTGCATCAGTTTTAGGCAAATATATGTAGGTCTTGTGATACACATGCAATCTATAGATACCTAATATGCGTATACGTAGATCTTATCCAATGATAGCCATGTTGATTGAATACTACTGTGGTGGTTCGTGGACCTTCTGTAGAAGAGGTTATCTTGGATAGAAAAAAATGGTTGTAGTAATTGGATACATTTTTCCTAGTCAGAATAATAGTAGTCTTTTGGTGGGACTGAAGATGCACACGCCGATGTCTAGAAGAATAATACCATCCGATCTTGTTATCACGTGAGAGGTCGCACATAATAAAAGTATATACGTGCAATCGATCACCATACACACCACCAGGTAAGCACAGCCGTATGAGAGCACAGCCATGTAAGTTCAGGCACAGAAAACAATAGTGAAGCTTGGTGCAAGAGATCGCTGTATAGAGGAATCATGGCGTCACTGCCTCTCTTAAGAGCACGCTAACGAGGTATTTCGGGGACTTGGATATCTGAACTCTCCCTTTTAAGTTTTGAATTAAGGCTTGAGCGTGTATTTGACCCCTCGTCATAGATTTTTGAAGAAAATTTACTCCTCCAAGGCGAAACCCTCTACACAGGAAAGAACCTCCCACAAGGATTTAACAAATTCTTTGAAGCCAATGATGTTATTCGGAATACAGTTGACTCGTATTTTTTCTAGCTGGATTGTCTGATTTGTCCAAATTTCAGGACTAGCATTTCCTAGGGGAGAAAACTGAGAGTCTCAGTTTACTTAACGTTTTGTCTCAGCTGGGGTTGCTTATTTATTACTTCAATTCATCACTCAGTCCCAACAACATGGACCACAATTTCGTGTGCGTGATACACGGGATGAGTGGCTAATTTGGGTTGGTACATGCGTCCAATTCTTTGGAAATGTGGTGCTACGTAAATTGTTTTAGGGAATGATCGGATTTAGGGTAAATAATATGGGTTTGATCTTACAAGTGAAATTAGCCTGTGCTGCCTACGTAAGTTTAATTCCGTCTCCAAGATAAAATCCGGAGTTAGTGATGGTATATGATCATATTTTTCTAAAACCGCTTTACAAACCGAGGTAGGACTCTGTAAAGCGTATTTTATTTGAAATTTTAACTTTAAAATTCCCAGCTCGCTAGTTTGATTCGCCCCACATCTTCCACAATGGACGGAAAATCTTTTTAAATAATCGTTTGATTCTTTACTATCATGTGAGTGTTGAGAGTTTCAAAATTTCTTTTGGGATTTTTATCATCCATGTAAAAGCGATTGTTATTGAAAAACTCAGAAACAATATGTGACTGCATTGTTTTTTTTAGAATAGTCATCCACCGGTGCCTACTTATCATGCGGAAGCCTAGCACAACCTGTGTAGCGAAGGGATATTTCGATCTCAGTTAAGGCCTACTCCTATGGTCAAAGCCTAGAAAAGCTTTATGCCATTTCATTTTTGTTTTCAGGTGCAAGCAGTACACATCTAAATGAATCTCCACTTAGATATAAACATGCGAGTCTGCGGTTAGTGGCTGATTCCCGTATCATTTAAACACAAACAGCGGATCCAGTGGGTGATCGACTTACTCAGAATAACACAAAACCACTTTTCTTTTACATCAGTCAGAAGCATTTGTTATCACAAATATTTAAAAGTAAAGCAACATTAGTGTTGATATTCATTATTCACTACTGTACAACCACAACGCTCGCCTAATTATACTCAAATTTTTGAAGTGACAAAACGGAAACGATTCGCCATTTCTCAATGTCTTCGATCAGGCGCAGGGATTGGATCACGAAGACCCCACCATGGAACACGGACCCGACTAACAACACATAAACATCTCACAATCTATTTCACACCCTTCAGCCAAGTAATACTTTGTCCACCTGGTGTTCCGCACCATTAGAATGAAACAAGAAGAACAGCACTCGTGTCGGTGTATGACGTTTCGGAATGTGTAGCAGGATCACGTACTGTGGCAGAGCTAACTGTTTGGAGCCTACACATTTTGAGCAATAATCAGGAAGCTTCTCGGGAGACTTATGATTAATTGAACTAAAGTTCTCCAAAAACAGCTGAAAAGCATACCCGGAGAGCATTCGATCCGTATTCTTGTGTCTGGAACGTATTTTCAAGTTATTTCAAGTGAAGCCACAACTGAATCCTCTTTTATGTAATCAGAATGGATACTCTTGTAATGGGTGTGGTGATGTGAAGTCGGGGCTTTTCATAGTGTCTGTGGATAAAATACCTTCTAGCTACAGAAATCGGCGACAGCATGGTAAAATTTCCAGAATTCAGATTGTTTGGCGAAGGTGATCAAGTGACCATCTCAATAGATGTCTACCCTCATATAACCTAATTATTCGGTACAAGTTGAATAAATCCTAAACCACTGTAAAGCGACGCGTAGCAAGTGTCCAACATGGCAGTAATCAGTTTGAATCTGCTGCCCCACATCAAGAAGACTTTGAGTGAAGCCCTGCTTCAAACTCGCGCCATTAAAATTCGGGCTAATGGCTGGTCATAAGCACTCTCGTTGGACACAATGCAAAAACTGTCTAATAATCACTCATATAATTTGCGTGCACAAATAGAGTTGCCAGCAGTATGGGGTGGAGGTTAAGACTGTGGATATTAAGCTAGAATATGCGGTGATAATGAGAATGGTGACGATGAGTTCCACTCGGATTGAAACAGATAGTGAACCGCTTTTCAGTTATATAACTCCCGTTTGAACAGCTTTTCCGTCCCCTCGCACAACTAGTCGGGTGGGTTCTTGGGTTCCAAAGAGGAAAAGCATTAGCTTGCAGTTCCACACTTATTAGGGTTTACCAGTTATGCTGGGACCTAGATCCCGGAAATCTGACGTTCAAGCAGGCCTGTTATAGCTAATCCAACAACGCGCTTCGAAAACACTCAAATTATCATGCTCCAACAAGCAAACATGTGCATAGATGAACAATGAAACCGTTAGCCCGTAACCTCGAACAACAATCTAATACTCTACTCAACGGGTTGCTGAAAACACGGCGACATCCCGCGACCGGTTTTCTCCTTCTTGGGCTCATCATGTAGGCGCAGTCCCCGAGTTTCCGTCAACCTTATGTTCTATTTGAGACTAAATCTCACGAAATTCGAAAACTACACTCATTTACGAACAATATTAGCTTTGCGAACGATTCACCTGAAATTTTCCTGAATCTCTCTTTTATGATGTTTATACTGACCGCCTGATCGTTTTTGTCAAAGTGACCAATTCGTCGACATGGACACTTGAAACCTGTTAGGCATTGCTGTTGGAGTAGTGGCAACACTCGCTTTGCATGTCTCATCCGGGTTTTTAAATGCTGCCACGACCAAGGGTGTGCGCCACAGATGAGTGCTTATAAGAGCAACATTCGAGTTTAATGCTTTCTTCCTTTGATTCGGGTTCATTCAAACAGTCGCAACAAAATATGAAGAGGACCGTTGAAACGACGCTGATGTGAATGCCTGGGAGAGTAAATAGTCCATATTCGTATACTTTCTGAAGAATCCGTCTCAAAACTGATCTAATTCCAAAAATGACTTGATCGTCATTGGTTTACGTGACTGGAAAGGCAGCAAGGTGTTATACACCGTTACAGGTAGACTGCCGATATCTGTTATAGATGCAAAATATGTCCCTAATGATAGTATTTATGGCTAGTCTTCAGGATCGATTCTCAAGGTCGATTCTCGAGGTAATTTATCACGATCCATCTCTACAACAAATATTTGCACAGATGTGGATTCCAGGGTAAAATTGCAGTCACAGAATCTCCTCTAAAGGGAGTCCAGTCGCTGAACAGGTCACTGAAGTGTTCGCCCCCAATCATGACCTGAACATAAATCGAACTTTTGGTTTCCGTCACCTATACGAGTGAAATGTTTCCCGACTAGCAGCTGGCCTCCATTGAGAGGATGCTAGCTTCACAATCATTCACAGGCGTTCATCTTGAAGATTTTTAAAAATTGATAATTGTGCAGAAACTCTACTGCCAGATGAGTAGCGTTCATCTTCGATTCTATTGTTTTCACGGAAGTCAGCCACTCGGACTGAGGAAGGCTATTCTGATACCAATGATGAAGATTTGAGACAAACAATTGTCTGTTTGATCAGAAAACATGCTAACACCTGACGTTTGATAAAAATGCTTTGGTTCTGAGAAATCTTCGAGGTACGATGGAAGTTGCGTGTACAACAGAACACCCCACAAATACACGTTCCTATGGTATGTTCAAAATAAACTCCGAAGCATAAAGATGAACTAGTGGAGCTGAGGATTTTCGCTCACTGTTCCACATTCAAACTTTGAAAGTGGTGATTATTTATGAATAATTGGTTCTTATTTTATTTACCAGAAGGTGAACTACAGCATCAGTTTTCGGATGAACAGGGTTTACTTGAAAACCAAATTCGAGCGTAAGTCTAGCGTAAAATTCCAAACTGGACTCCTCCCCAAGTTCTTAGTTGCTTTGTAAGCTGGGCGGGTAAGTTCTAGTATGCATAGGATAGTTATCTTGTTCAGTACTGATCGTAGCATCCAAGTACTATAAAATCTGTCGTCCTTTTACGGGAAAGAAGTCCACTGCGATGAATGTTGGTCGGAAGTTTGTTCTTTTATCCTTTACTTGTTTCGTTAAGCATGGAATACTTAGCCTACATTCACCAAGTTAAAGGATATTTTTTTAATCAAACGTCACGTATCAGAATATTCGAAGTCTGTTTGCTGATTCTGTTCAGCAAGAAATCTAGTTCACCAACACTGATACCGTGGCAATAAACTGACTGCCTGATTCGTCACATAAAGATTATACACAGTGTTAGTTTCGGTGGAACGCGAAGGAACTGTAGCCACACTCTATGGTTAGAAATCGATAAAGTTGCGCTTTCCACGCAAAGTATCGGATGGCAGCAACATTGGTAGCATAATCTTTGGCGGATGAAGAGTCGTCAGTCTGTCAGTCACTCAGTCAGCCATTCAGTCGTTTGTATGTTTTCGTGTGACTGCGAGCACTACGAAGTGGATAACGCTGTACTGTAACTTCGCCTCGCTTTTCTCTGCTAATCCACACAGTACACAAGGACCGCACAAACTTGTTTTTTGTATATGTGATTTCTCATGCACTTCTGCGATATCGAACAAAGTTTTTAAACTAATTCAACCTTAGCTAACGGCTCCATACATGTGTTAGGTACCTCTGGTTGTTTGCTCTCGTGATTCAGTTTCGAAAAGGGGGCTTCCGCTCCGACACGGTCTCGAGTATGCGCTCCAAAGGTGAGATTCTTAGACCCATCCTGGTAACCAATAAGTGGACCATTCCAACGTTTCACAACCCCACTTCCTTAGTAGGAGTTTTAAGGCTAGCACTTGAGGCATATCATGGGTAAGCTGCAAACTCGCAAACTCGCATCATATCTAGTTTCTCAAGAACATAGTGTGCTGTCATGCTGTGTATATATGCCAGACTTGTACCAGTGTGTTCTTAGGTCAGATATATTCAGGGAGCTAAGTGGCGGAAAATTCAAACTGGACAGTCTACAACAGCAGCCAGAGTAAAGTCGACAAGTAACGTAAATGCTGGCCTTGCAAATCAGAGCCACAGAATACGATTCCACCTGATAAGTTAGCACTGTATGAAACCATTCCTAGACACTGCGTTTTCCATTCACTGATCAAATAAGGGGTTGATCGGAATCAGGGGAGTATTGTTTGAAAGTAAGAGAAGACCTCGATAAGGTTACCCTCTAAAACAGTAATTTTTCTAGATTCAAACTACCAGGAAACAAGACTGCCTCGTCACACGTAGTCTAAAATAATTTTGTTTTACGTAAACTGAATATATCAAGCGACAATAAACTTTGGTGCTTCCCATTCCGCTACTGCTCAGTTAATGAATTCAGCCTCCTATCCCTCTGATTTTGATCGAAGACACTAGCTGGTCATCTACACTGATCCTTGTAACAGTACCATTAGCACGGCTGCACAACGTTCGTCAACGTTTGTTGAGCCAAAGCCTCTGTCAGTACACTCAGTCTCCTGGTGTTTTGCTTCCGGTGGACCGTCGTGTGAACAGACGCTTGCGGTGCTGATCGTCCACAAATCTCCTTTGACCCAATGAGGCAGAGATAGGGACGCGATGAGTGCAAGCAGACTTGCTTAGTCGGAATAGCGTTAATGCTCAGCAGATTATAAGGTATACCCTGAAGAGGAACATCTATCATTATTAAACGAAAGAGAGAGAGAACTGCTAAGATAATTTAGGTAGGCCTCAATATACACAGGAATTCAGCTCGTTAACGGATAGGTTTCTATCATAAAACATTGTTGTTTCATGGAGTGGACCAGTTGCAACAGTTTTGGGTGAAGAAAATAGAAATAGGAAATATATTAAGTGATTTATGTCATTGAATGTGATTGCCTTTGAATGGAAGCGCTGTGCCGTCGTGCTTCCTTCATGCGGCACGGTAGCTAGGCACCGAAAGGGTGTTACAGCTGAACGACTACGGCTACTACTACTACTGAGTTTTAAAATACCGCTGCAAACGTCTCATCATCAATCAGATTCACTTTATCAGTTCATTGTAGGTTGGTGATTTAGGTGGCTTCGTATGCTGTCTACACGCCCGGGCTGATTTTATTCCTTGAATTTAAAATGTAGTCAGTTGCTCCAGCGTTCTGTAGACTAGAACGTGCACAACTGTTCAGCAGCACCGCCCATTTCGGAAATGCAGGCAAGCACAAGAGCATGCTCTGATTATCGATTGGTTACTGGTCCATTTGTGCGATAGGCTGTTACATAAACCAGCAAAACAAAGTAGTTCACTGTCAGCGCAGTTTGCTCACATTATTTTTGTACTAGGTCACACTTTCTGTGACACTTCACAAATACACACAGAAGCCATATTCTTGGCCGACTGACAAAACCCTCCTTAGTTGCGTAGGTTTTGAAGCCGTATTGGCTGAGAACCATTTGTAGTGATGAGGTGAGATGTTGCCACAAGATGATCTATATCTGCGATGCTCATCATAGGCTTTTCATTTGCTCTTAGTCTCGTTCATTTTACTAACATGCGAGCAAGTCTTTAATAGATCCCCATTTATCAACCAGGACGATTTCTTCAAGGCATTTTACACTGCAGCCAGCTCATTTTTTCTGTTGCTGCACCTGAGATAAGATGCTACGTCGACGAATTCATTATGGTTAACAGAAAACGTCAGCCAAACTTGCACTTTACAGAGTTTTCAAAGGATTTGTTTCTTTCTTATAGATATCCTCATATTTGCTTCAAGGCAGAGCTTGATGACTGTAGATGACCAAGCTCAGCTGCGTTCAAGACGTATAAATAGCTTAACATGCGAATATTTTGATGTTACCCAGCTATAAACTGAGCGACTGTCGTTTCCGTGGCTAACTTCAAGTGTGCAGTGAGCAGCACATCATTAGGCTTACCGTTTCAAGTCTTGTGTAGTTTGTGTGAGAGCTCACGCGACATGCACGCATCGTGCTGAGAGATTGAAATTGGATGGAACAACAACAACAGTTTCAAACTAATGTCATCGCGGAGTTTGCACGTGATCAAACGTCCTCGTGCATGCAAACTAGCAACACTGCTATTACCTTCATCAACTTAACAGAGCCTTCAAACGCAGCACAAAACGAGTTCATTTGATATTGTACTAATAAAGCGCACATTTTGCTTTTGTACTGTTAGCAGCGGATGTTCGGATGTTACAGTGTTATTATAGGGCAATATCTAGAGCCTATTCTTTTTGATGACAACGTAAAGGTGCGCTGATCACAGGAAATTTATTGTAATTTTGACGAACTTTCTAGCTTCACTAGAATAAAAATCTTCAGTTGTACCAACAGAATGGCAAACGTATTGTTTGGCTGTTGGTATGTCCGCCTAGCTTGTCAGTTGGATTGCTAGGCGAACAGACCAACAATCAAACAGCGCACCCGAGCCACGTATATTCCACATCATTGCTAGTCGTTTTGATCTTTGGCCAAGTGACCTGAAGTTTCTAGCCAAGACATAATCTGTTCGACCCTAACACACCCAAACGATGTCTTCAAGGCGAACAAGTGAGAAAATTAATCAGCGTACTTCGGCTGCATACAACACTAGGTCTCATGCATAGTGCTCATTGTAAGGCCTTATTCTGTCAATTTTGGCTTCGTCGAGTGTCAGCTAAGCGGGAAAATAAACCAAAAATGCCTCATCGTTATCAAACTTCTTGAAGAATTCAAGCCGCGTATCTACATTGAGAAAGTGAGCCAACTTGGTTTTCTGGGACATCAGCACACATCTGTTCGAGTTCGGGTGTCGTTTATATTCATGGTCGCGGGTAGGTGTCTACAGAGAGTGTTGTTAGATCGTTCGTTAGTAGAATTCCGAAGACCTTGCTCGGTGTTATAAAAATCTAAGCACACAAAGTAAACCACTAATTTTCCAGTTCAACAACCGACAGATAGTGATCGGTCACGTAACTCATTTACCTGTAGTGGAACACTCTTTGCCACAGGATCATGGTAGTAGTTGATCGTGAATTTTATTGACGAATCAAAAAGCTCACCTAGAATGTTTGACTATGAAGAACCGAGTCAAAAGTGACAGTCGTTTGCTGTTTCAGCCCATGCTAAAAATTTTACGAAATAGGTTCACTTGGATGTGGTCAAATGGATACACCAAACTTTACCACATGATAACCTCCAGTCAGGACAAAGCATGTGGTAGATTTCATTCAGTACTGAACGAAATCTGTCAGGATCATGGTAGTAGTTGATCGTGAATTTTATTGACGAATCAAAAAGCTCACCTAGAATGTTTGACTATGAAGAACCGAGTCAAAAGTGACAGTCGTTTGCTGTTTCAGCCCATGCTAAAAATTTTACGAAATAGGTTCACTTGGATGTGGTCAAATGGATACACCAAACTTTACCACATGATAACCTCCAGTCAGGACAAAGCATGTGGTAGATTTCATTCAGTACTGAACCGAAATCTGTCGCTAATCCTAACTTGGAACAAAAGAACGATGCTTTGTATTTGACAGAAGCATCCTGAAAGAGACCGTTTTAGGCAATACGTGCGGTGAATGAATGACAGAAAACTAGCCTCTCATGGTTCACAGCTTTGCTGCAGTAAACTACTTCACAATACCTATGTCACCGTCACCTCATACTGGAAGATTATTTTTTTAGGGGAATCATTTACAGGTAAGTTTCACATATGGTAACTCGCAGGGTGAAAACACAGGGCCTGCCAGGATTTGTAGAAGCAAATACAGGAAACAACCACAATAATACTTACCAGATGGTTTCTAGTCAGAAGCGCTGAATAGGATCGATACAGAACAATGGGTTCTACAGCCCTTGACTCAGAAACATCTTCCATAATTTGTGCCCACATTTCTAATGCTCTTAGCACCAAAAGCTGAAATAAACGTGACAGTGATGGCTCGCTAGAGGATAAATTTGGGCGTGCGATCATCAAGAATTGCAGAACCATTCCCGTATTAGATACAACTCATCTTAATCGGAGCAGTTGTTCCCCACGCTCGTCTACTGATTTGCTGCTGGAAACGTTGCAGTTTTCGAATGTTCGTGGTTTTCCAATCCTTCTAAAATTCAGATGTGAATGCTGTCGGACGCTGGCAAGACTAGCGAAGCTGACTGCGTAGAATGAGGCAATGAACAATTTTGTCTGCCGTTTACCTATACCTTTTGACTTTAACTAGTAGCTTCTATTCATACTTTGCGAGATAATTTCAATGGAGGCCCTTGAACCCTTGGTATTTCCGCTGGTACCCGACAACAGTAAGTAATAAGGATACTGGATTTAACTGCACGACAGAAAATGCCTCTGGATCGGTCGAAAAGCTAGATCTGTGTGGACTATTACCAGTTAAATAGGTTTCCCGCGCTACCACTACTTATTCATGATACATTTTTTTGCTTAATAAAGAAGCAGCCGGATGAGCAAGAGGTAAAGCTTAGGACCACTAATTGGCCTGATGTAACCTCATTAGAAACAGGACACTGATACAGCTTTTTTTCCTAAAGATACGAGTTGATAAATCGAATCCACGATCGTTTGAATTCTATGCCCTTCCTCAAAATCATTAGAAAATGAAGCAAAGAATTATGGAACCACCGCATGGTGCTATCATAATGAGGGAAACTTTAATGGCACCTTCCCGGACGGTTTGTTTCAAAACTCCTGATAGTAATTTCAGCATGTTCTTCTGATTCACCCTTCGCTAGCCAAGATTTACAGTGGCTACGAATTCAGCTTTCCGCTTTCATTTGCCAGTGTGTTTGTAGCTTCGAAGTCAACAAGTCCAAGACTCTCACAAGACGGGACAGAGACCAGCTATTGATGATGTGAGACACAAACCACTTGATTGTCTTGTCCAAACCATTAGCAGTCCCGCCTTGCCGGTGCTTTATGGGTACTCTAGGCATAATATCCTTCATCCACGCGTACATTTACTGGATCACCAGCGAGTAGACTCATGCTTTATTCGCCGATTTCTTTCTGTACTCTCCTAACTTCCACTGCAAGGAAGTTAAATGGAAATGGGCCAGAAATAATCTAAGTGAACAGTAAAACATTCACTCGCGTCACCCAGCTCTACATGCGTGAAAATACTTGCCTTCACCTAACTGCTTTCAGCTCCTTTGCCCTTAGGAATCTGAGTAAAACGACATAAGGGTGTTTGAAAAGATCGCTGTCCCCTGACCTTGACAATTCCAAATAAGCGGTCCTTACTTGAACTTGGACGTTCTATAACGCACTCGATGTACACCTTCCAAATGGATGCATCAGAGTGTATACCGAAGGCAGGCTGATGTACCATGAGTACAGTAGGGACCACCACTCCCCTAGATTGTTTCTCAGACATGGCGAAATAAATCAGATGTATTATACTACGACATCGCCACAGTGTGACCCGAAGCCACAATGCAGTGCTGGGCCGACAAATATAACGTGAACCAGATCTGAGACAAACATAAGTGCAGTTGTGTCATAAAACATTACTGCTGGTTAGCCTGCACAGGAGCACATGATACAGTTGATTTCTTTCAGGTCAAGGACGTGGTACGATTGTGGCACAATAACCGAGGGACTTTTGTGCTCGTATGTGTGAGTAAATGTGTATGGATCTGAGATGCATAAGCAGGTCCAGTCTTGTAATGACCCGGCGCATGACTTTCACGTGACTGCTCATTTCCAACGTATGCATTTCAAGCATAAACGTGATGAGTCACCAGAAATTCTACTGCAATGTCTGCCAAAGGAAAAGCCCAGGTCTAAAACAACGACAGAGGCTAGTTTACGTACCCCCAGAAGTAATTAATCCATAGTACGCAATGCATCGAAGACAAAATCTTGTCCACTCTCGTCAGTAGAATCGAAAATTTAAAGTACGCGTATCCTATAAATCACCAGCTATGTAGGAGGCTTTGATCTGTCCCGAACGATAGAAGTAATGGTTCTTGTGAAATCCTCATCATTTCAGTAGTTTCTCGAGAAGCTACCTCTCGACCTTCGTCAAGCGAAGTGTATGATTAACCCAGAAAATTTGGCCCTTGTAACCTATGCATACTTGGTGGCGGTGGTGATGAAGGTGGTGAAGTAGGTATAAGTGCGATTCCCCTAGAAAAACCAAACCTAGTGGGGAAAGATGTTTGTGGTCTTTTGGCTTTCACCGTTGCAGTCAAAATTACTGATAGGATAAAACCGAACTGATCACCCCAAAACTGCCCAAAAACATAGGCACTATCTAATCACTTCGCTGGGGTGGATGATGGAATTCTCAGAAGCTGTAGAACAAAAAATTTTACGTATTGCAGGTCATATTCTAGAGCAGGAGCACGCCCCTAAAACAGCATATGATAAACAGAGCACAGGTCCCAAAAAAATCTTATTTCGCACTACTCTTAACTTTCTTAATCTCCAAGCCCATCAGGTAGGCAAAAGCTGACCAACAGTCTCTAAACTGGCACACTAATTAGTCTCAACTTCAAGCTTTTAATGAAACTGAAGTACGCTGTATGACTGAAGTATAAACAGGTTCCATTATGCTTGAAAGAAGAAACTTTAATTACTGCTGTCAAGCCAACTTTTTTTCATTTACGCCTTTACTCCTAAATAGAAGAAAGTTCTGGTTGAAGTAGAAGTATGATATTTGCCAGGCGTTCCTTTGTAATGAGAGTATCAGCATGCATTCGTGACTGAGTCCAACGAAAGTATCTGCCGAAATGTCAATGTACATTTGTCCATAGTTGTTTTCTAAGCGTTAATTTGGTGAAAAACATAGAAATTTATTGAAGTCTAGATAGGGTGGAACTGTCGGGTAGGAAAACTGAATACTTGAAACACGTGGAAAATCAAATCTTTGACTTACTAGGGTCGCAAAACAGCATCACCGCATGTTCCGGAGTTTGGTCAGCACTGGCGCTGGACTGTCCCGTAAGTGATTGTCCAACGCCGCTATCCATACTTCCTTGATGGGAATGCTGTGCGGCAGATAACGGAGTAGGAGTCACAACATTGCTGGCGAAACGAATACTCCCACCTTGAAGTGATGGACTCAGTGCATTCACGGGGAGCATATATGGTGTCTGGGCATGTTGGGTCTGTTGTTGTTGCGTTTGTGCCTGCTGCTGTTGCTGTTGTCCTCGCTGTTGTCGTTGTGATGATTGTGCTTCCAGCATGTGGGGTGAGGTTGCTAAGGCTGAGGCAGGACTTGTGGAAGTGTTTAGTCGAAGGCATTCCAGACCTTGCACAAGTTGCCCGGAGGAACTGTTTGTTGTCGCCGAACCCAAATGCGGTACCTGACCAACCAAAGGCCCGCATGATGCGGAGGCAACGCTGAGTCCAATGAGTGAGGAACTGGCCGAGAGACCCAAGATAGGCCCGCTTAGTTGTGGCTGTGTTCCTGATCTAGATGAGGCGGAAGTGGCTTGTTGCAGATGTCCAGTGGCGGCGGATCCGTCGTGCCCAACTGACATTGGTACTGGTTGGCTGCAAGAGCTGTGGAAATTTGTGATTGAAATATAGTACAAGGACTAAAGTCAGGAGCACAGTGGACGTGTGTGGACTTACTTATAGATTTTGTGTCCATACAAGTGAAAAAACAAAAGGGAACATAACTACCACATGGTCAGCCAAATCTCCCACAGTGACTCTTTTCTTGTACTACTTTTTCTAACATCGTGAAGGTCCTGTTAAGAACAACACTGGGGTACTTCTACAACGAAGGTTTCCTCCAGCACAAAGATTATTTGCTACAAACCGAAGGCCTTGAGAAAGGGACCATCAGAGGTGAGTCTCACCTTGCATCAATCATTTTGACTTGAAGATGTTGAAGCTACACCTTGATCTCGCTTTGTCTGGTTGCTCGAAAGTTGAGAACTGGTGAGGTACTTTTGGATTCTTCGGATGCCGGTCTGGCGCATAGAGGACAAAAGTGATATACAGCTGCCCATTTCTTATCCCTAACGGCTTAGTCGTTTTTGAACAGTAGCACTGGCTTAACTCCATCTAACAGCGTGGTCTGTATGCTGTCAGATAATGTTTTGGGACGATACGCACTACACACTTTATACTTTAATGCATGATATCAACAAAAACATTAGGTATAATGGAAGGACAACCAAGTTTGTCCGATTTATGAGATGAAAGTGTAGTTTCTCCTTAGTATGTACCCGATTTCCAACAAAACAAACAAACTACAACGGTAACACCGAACGGCAAGTTCAGATTCTGATCCAACGTAACTTCTGTTTTGTTTCTATGAATAATCCATAAACAGGGTCAAGCGCACCTTTGGACTACTTTTCGACCAATGTGACATCGATTTACCACTGGCTGTACCATCAAATTTATGAAACTGCACCCAGAGAAGCAGGAACAACCTGATATTCCCTCGATGTACTTCCACGAAGGTCACTTGAATACGTCCATTTGCATGGACACTTAATCCCAAATGCAATAACTGCTCTACCTAAACGATATCACCACCGATACATTTGACTCAATGAATGAAGAAACCTTACTTATGCCAGTGTACTTTTTAGGTCAACCATTATCTTGTCCTATGTTATATTCATATACTGCGCTACCCTAAATCCTAGTGAGGTACATGAACGTACATATCTTTTATCGGTCGATAGGAAGCATTGTTGAGTACATACTGCTTTTCTACTTACCAACTCATCTCGTATCATCCATTTCAAAAAGGGTATCCAATATGCCAACCTGCCCTCAACCATATTGTAGTAATGAGCTTAGTCGGTAGTGCTTCTTGTTAGCCTTCAGTGATGGGTGCTTTATGACCCGAACACGAATATCATGAAATGAATACCGCCAGTTTTTAAAGATCATTCCTGGTTAAGAAGAAGCACTTACCGATTATGTGTACCCAAATGGTTTGCTGGTGTGTGTGCTTGAGGTGGGTGGCCATGTGAATGCTGCCGATGGTGCTGAACGTCTACATGAGCGCTCTGGTCAGACTGACCATGAAGCGAATGAGTGTGAGGAGCCTTGGGTGGGTGTGTGCGATGCGAATTTGGCGCAGTGGATGGTCCAGACACACGAACTCTGGCACCGGATCCGCCGACAGGAACGTTACTTGAGGGAGTCGACGAAGCACCTGGCGCTGTACACAGCACAGCGATGGTGGGACTGAGAACGGTGGAATTGGTGGGCGACAGTACGGGCGCAGGGGATGATACGTGGGCAACGACGGAAGGTCCATGTACACCAGTGGTAGCGGAGGCTATAGTAATACACCCAGATGATACGGTGGCACTAGCGGAAGATATCTGTTCATGCTGACGGGCACAAGGCGAGAAAACAGATGAAGCCAATGGTGGGGAAGAAATGTAAGACCTCATTGAAAACATTTACATTGCTGTGTACCTAACTCACTGATTAGTAGTCACCTACATGTGCACAAAAGTTGCAACCGACGCTCGTCTTGACACTGCCTATATATTCTACCCGAAAGCCGAACACTCCTCAAGGTGGTTTGGTTAACTGGACGACCCATGTGTCAGTCGGCTGTATAATATATCTATCTATCCCTCCATTACCAAAACAAACAAGATAGAAGTAATTAGAGTTGAAGAAAAGAGGATGACTTGAGGTATCTCGAATAAGATGAAACCGTTTAATTACTTTAAATGGTAGAAAACACTGGATTGCGATATACTGTAGAGTGGCAGCCAATGTATCATCCCCTTAAAACGTTGTTTTTCCAGGCTTTTGGCTTTTCACAGAACCGATTCATGTCAAACAAACAACGTTAGTCACTCGTCCTGGTTCTTTTCTGGTGGAGCGGTGGAATCCGTCTACATAGACTGTAATTTTTCATGGGTCCATTTATTCAAGCGATAAGATCCGACGATCATCAGGAAATGCGAAACCGGCCGCAGGTTGTCAAGGGTTCATCAGCAACTTTTTCTCGGTGTGCTTCGTCTGAAAAATTAACGTACTGCGATATCTCGACTATTTTACCAAGTAAAACTTGAGGCGGTCTAGCGCAGCACATTCAGTTGAATCGGACCTTCATAAGTAGGCCATTCAGCTAGAATTGTTTGATTCTACCATCGTCTCCAAATAGAGTATTTGACCAAATGTATCTAACTGGGTTCAAGTAGAAGAACAGGTTGACGAAAAATTGAGACTGCTCCTAGAAGATGAGCCTCAAGAAGAACGAAACTGATCGTGGACTGCCAAAGGGTCTTCAGCGACCTAATGAGTAGTGTAGAAAATCTAGAACAGACCTGACAGAAACTGGAAAAATCCAAACCTAGTCTAATTAGGAAAGAGTGATTTCAGATATCAGCATGAAAATGAGGGAGAATGAGAGAGAGCGGATGAAATACAATCAGGAAAATCACCTGAACAGTTTGTGATGAATTCTGCAGTATTCGAGAGCTTTTATGCAAAAAATTAGTGACGGTTCATATGAGGACTTCAGTCTGTAAGCAGTTAAACCCGGTCCGGTGCGAAGCTGGCACAGCATTATGTAACTGCTTGCCACAGACTGGAACATTGCTGGTGTTGTTGGCGACAAGTTTGTTCAAATCAGTCACCCGATGTACTCTGCCCATGACCCGCATACAGGTCACGATGAGGAATTCCCCTCAGAGAATGATATTCAGAAATCAGGCTGTACAATCGGTATTAGCTTTGGTGAACTTGAAGAAAATATAATCAACAAGGTGAAATAAACTATGAGCGTCCACCTTAACATATATTGCTTCCTATGCGTTTATTCACACCAGAGTTCTATTCCTATGTCGAACGAAGCCCACCAAAGTCTGGCTCATAATTTGTTGTTTTTCGAAGCGAATTTGCATTCGAGAATGATTACTAGTGCTTCAAATTCCAGCAGAATTGCTCCCTAGGAAGGAAAACTCTGTTCAATGCGAACTCTGCTCGGCGCTTCTATAGAATGTTTATTTTTTGAAAGATAAGAGTGCTTATGGAATTCTCTCATACGTGTTGTCTGGATAACTTCAACTTCTTTTCCAGTCAGTGACCCAGAATCTGGGTCGTCGTCATCGTTTTCCCAGAATACTTTGTAAAACTACTAGATGGCCGACGGTAACCCCCCAGACTACGCACACTTTTCCAACAAATAGCTATGAGAAGGAATCGTATTTGCTGCCCATTAGCAAACCATTTCAAAATTTTTGTCGGAAAAACAGTGTTTCTTCGAAATCCCTACTCTTTTGACGAAAACGCTGACAAACAGTACCCGGAACATAAACAGCCGAAAAATTTTAGTTTGGTTATTTATTTGGGTTTCCACCTCCGTGTTGTGTATAGTCAATACGCAATCTCAACAAATTCCGCTAAAGACTGACCCAGCTGACCACCTTGAATTTGTGGAAATTTGCTGCAGCTATTATTTGGCAATGTAGAAAAACCAGTTGACAAAGGGACCAAGTAAGGAGAAAGAATGTGTTATTGGTATAACGGACCGATACTCTTTGTGTTACGTGAACTGCCGGGGAAATAACACTAACATTTTACAATCTTGAAGAATGTTGTCGACCATTTTCAGTCAAAACGTAGACAGAACATGCAAATCAGAGGCACATTTGACCGACAGCAAGCCCAAGTGAACTTAAAACATCAGCTTCGTACAAGACTGCTGGTACATCGCTCAGCTACTCCAAGAGTATGTTTTCCGTGATTTATCTGCAGATTTCTCACGTTACTGCAGGTGCTGCGAGTGAATGAACGTGATATTACTCCTATCGTTCACGGGTGGTTTTTCCTAAAATCATTTCTGTAGGCCTTGTTGTGTCCAACGTGAAAATCACTCACTGCCGGAGAAATCTCGAGGCTGGATACCGTTGGTTTGATGCGGATTTACTGAACATTGCTTCAAACGAACACCAAGAGTGTGTGTATGATTCGTCTGATGTTTCCGATCTTTACAAGTTTCCTAATTTGCAAACAAAAATATTAATAGTGTATTCAGTGTGACCACCGGTTTTCTGATGATAGGGTTGGTCAAGCAAATCACCGATTCCTTCAAAATCAATAAACTGACAGCCTGACGCGACAGCTCATACAAACCGAGCTCCTTTATCGGTCATCAGAACCTCCAGGAATCCAACCTGCGCAGATGCTTCACCAGAACTGAATATCACTTCTACTGTGGAAATGCGTTGATAACAGCCAGGAACACACCTTCACAATGGACCGAAACAACCAAAAGCACCCACTTCTATGTATTACGGGGTAAAGATAACAAATGGGATTTTACCGGAGAATGAACTGCTATTACACTGCTAGTAGCTACGGCCAATCTCTTCAATGTTTTCACCAATGAAGGGATAATAGGCATGGCTCAGAGTGATCACTTTCATTCTGCTAACTCCAGAATTTTCTTTGTCAACATTGGCGTCGAATTTTGTTACCTAGCACAGCAGAATATCGAGTTTCTGAAAAGGGTTCGCGGGGCCAACCGTGCTTATGTACTGTATCGGTCAAATTGTACGTCTTCAGAGTATGTTACGAAGACTAGATGATTAAAGCTGCCTAGCAGCTTCCGATACGTAATGAAAAAGAGAAAATATTTTGGCGTTCCTGTGTCCGGTGTACCGAAAATTTGAACCCAATTGGCCCATTCATGGTCCTTTCTTCGTTGGACAGGCCTTGATGTCCGGAGTAAGAGGTTATAGGAAGTTTAGTATTCCCTCCGCGACATGTCCACGTTCCCTAACGAAGTTATGTGTTGTGGGCCTTTACCTTCGTTGCTAACTGTGATGATATTAACACATAACTCGACGACTTATTTGTCTTCTGCTTAGTAGACATCAAGGATGTCTGGTTGCTAATGTATCGGTGGTTTTATTATTTCGTTCTTCAAATTCTCCCCCGCCATTTTTTTCAAAAATCCAACTGATGAAGTTTCTTTCTATCAGTAAGTCTTACAAAACGTGAAGCAGCAATGCTTCGGTGGTGACTGAAATGGTCTGTCTATTACGTGACAACCTTCAGCGTACGTGTTGAGCACGGCTGTAAAAATAAATGGGAAGCTTTAGATACCAGGCGCTTGCTGGCGAGAGATACGAGTGCCAAAATCGGTTCACGACTACTTCTGTTCCACAATTTAAGACAATTTAAGACCGCATGTGAGCATGATGCTGCTAGAAGATTCCATCTCATGGCAAATCCAGTAACGCCAGGAGAACAGCCATAATGCTGACACAAACGACAACTAGCCATATTACTTTGGCTCTAATAAGAAAATTAGGTAAGGGCATATCTTTTTAGGTGAAAAATAGTGTTCCCCATTCAATCTACTATGTGCCTCTGCATTATCGTGGATATGAATAAAATAAAACATCGGTATGTCTTTCTCACGGCACAACTCAAGTTACATAGCATGGATTTCCAAAAAGTAACAAGCCCTGAATGCGCCCCAAACACTTAGTTCAATTAAAAAACATCCGAAAAAAAGCTAGCTAGTTCATTCATGTAACTGTCCATAATCAGTCACGGAATTTGTTAATAGCCTTCAAAAGTCTGTGATTACTACATATCTGCACCTCCAAGCTGACGCACCCCAGCGAATGTGTGCATCCCAGGCAGATAAACACTGGTCAGTCAGATTCGGAGGTAGTGTATTTTACGTCGTTGCCCATGAATCATTCCAGGTTTACTAATGTCAGTTAGCCAGGGCTGGTGTCACTAACAGACTTTCCGAGGTTTTCTAAGTGGTCTTTTTTTGCTAATACTATCCACATCCCTCATCTGCCCATTCACTACTGAGGTAGAGGTTGGGTATACAGTGATTTTCCATTGCAGTTTAGACTGTTCCGCGGACCGGGTGCCTTTTGGACAATTGTCGGTATGAATAGTGTTCCACAACACATCTCCGAGACCTTACAAATATACAAAACGCTATTTTTAAAGTCCACACCGTCATAGTATAATCTGAACTAGCTACCAAAATTGCAACCTAGGCTAACCTTTCTCTGATTCAAACTCAAACGCTGACATACCAGTGACAACCAACGCCCTTCAGTGGTTGTTCGAAGAACTAATTATGCTCATAAGCCAATGTTTCCTGGTCTTGGGCCTAAATAGGATTCTTATTCTTTCTACTCTTTTGGCAGACAAAGCACAGCGGCAGTAGACGGATTCTTACTCAAACAGGTCCATTCTAAAATGGAAGAAAGCTTACAATGCTATGGAGCTTTCGTCTTAGCAAGAATTGAGGTGGACCTAACTCATGTGTTATTAGAATAATTCGCCTTGTATTGTAAGAATTACCACAATTCCACCAGGCTGATGGTTAAATTAGCTACGTCATTCGAATTAGGAACTAAGTTGTACACAATTAAGCAAAATAACCAAAGCGGATAAACCCGCTCAGGAGAGAGAGACAGAGAGAGACAAAGACACGCTGTGTTTCTGGTTACACGTGTGTGATCACGAGAAGTCTATACTTTTCTCCAACTTTCAGTATGCTCTTTCGTCGAACTAAGTTTACCAAGTAAGACTTCACGCACCGACATAGTCCTTGTATACCAGAAGATATTGTGATGTGAACTGTGCATGCCTATCTATCTACGACTATCTGGTTCACGCAGACAAAATGACGATGCTTCTTTAGGCCTAGGAGTACCATATAAGTATGTGCTTGGAACCAGACAGATTTGACAGTTTGACGAGAAGTAACGGATCAGGATAGCACACAGTGTAGACGTATTTTCATAAACCGAAAGTATCATGAAATTCTTCATATCATCAGAAAGTTGTTTGTACCGGAAGATGTGCATAAATCGTGCGCAGACCATACAGCCACTCTCAATCGATAAACGGATTGAGAACAATAGAATACACACTGGTAGTTGATTTAAGTAAGTTCTGCAAACAGGCATTAGTTCCGTACAACCGACCAGTACTGCCTTGTATGAAAAGCCTAAGTGAATAAACCTGAACACTTCGAATCCCAAGTTTTAACACTGTTATGCAGCATAAATCCGTTTTAGTCTGTCCTTTAAGTTTAGCCTACATATCTCCGTTTCACTGTTTGGTTAAACAGCAAGTATAACGAAATACACAGCTATTCCCGGTTGAGTAAACAAGTACTATTAATAAATTAGGCTATATCGATGTGCATTCCATCACGAACATGAATGGGTGAATGCGCCATTAGAATCAGGAACTTTGTCTAACTTCTTTTTACTCGAACTATTTATAAATCGCTTCTAATTCTCTGGGGATATTATGTTCTGACGCTGTGCAATGACCGCAGACATCATGCACTTTGCTACTGTCCAGCGGGAAATTGAAATAACCCCCAACTTAACTTTATTCTGTGACCAAAGGGAGTGGCGCAGTGCACTGGGCATAAGGTTGCTGAACACTCCACGACAACCCACAACCGGTTTTGCCCTTCCTCGCGCCGTTCAGACAGGCGCAGGACGCAAAGATAATGGAAGTTCGGAGACTGAGGAGTCCGAAGAAGGGTGAATTTGATCGTCGGCTGTCGGTGAATTTTCAGCAACCTCATGAGTAGTGTATTACTTTTATGCAATGTACTGCGATACCTCAAATGTCGTATCGACTGAAAAATTAGGCGGTCTAGTGCAGCATATTTAGTTGGAGAATATCACTACCGAGGGATTCACCTGGATTCTAGGTGAGTCTTTTGTGAGTGCCAAATATGTCTGCATTTGACATATGTTGTATTCGAGGTCTATTCCTTCAACTTCTGTTTGTTCAATTGTCAACCAAATTAGGGTAAGGATGGCTGGAAATGTAAAGGAACCTATTTGCTACTGCAGACGTAGGTTGAATTCTTGCATTCTTTTTCAAAATAGTTATCGATAGTGACAGACTATCGTAAGCATCGTTTGCTTGAAGTCGTTGTAGTCTAATGGCCATGGATTTAAATACTGAACGTGAATTCAGAAAACAGTAACCACTTAGGATCTATATACGCAGACACAGTGCGGTGCCCGAGTGGTTGCCTAAAGCACAATTCAGATATGTTCGCCCAAAATGGAAGACCGTGTCCGATGGAGGGTCAGCTGGTAAACAAGAGCAGCTACCACAATTTCATCCGATTTTAGACATGAAATAACAATATAATTAGTAATAGATCGATAACAAAAGTGGCTGAGCTATGGTGTTTGTTCCTGATATACTCAGACAGCATGCTGGAAACAAATTTCCCCCTCTTATTGTGTCGTACCATATGTACGTGACCTCCACAACATTCGGTCCGCAAATGCTTTAACTACATCTAAACCTTGGAATTTTAGTGGTCATCTTTGTGGATAAATGCTATCAGATGTTATCAGATCAAGCAATACTCTTTCACGTATGATTCCCCGTCTTTGCTCCCAAAATTATCTCATCAACAGTGGCATGTTGTATTAATTTGCCCTCCAGTCACACCTCACGCAACTAAAAAACCTGAAGTTTTATCTTACCACTGACGGAGAAAATGCATGTTGACGAATTTCCTCATCATAATGCAACATGGCAGATGGGTTGGGCCAAAAACCAACATTATTGCGGAACTGTGCCACGCTAACTGATCAGGCACAATTTGAAAGTACCGGAGTAATTTTACGTTCATCGCACGGAGCAGTAGGTGAGTGAATGCGTGAAAGAACAGCCCCACCAAAGGCGATGATGAGGCAACCAAAGAAGACTGATGCTCTATCACACTGCAAAATTTGCGATCATAGCAACGGTGCATATATTGTAAACCAACTAACATACCTTCGTGACCTGCAGAAATCATTTCATCATGGTGAAAAATAACTTGTGAATGAGGTGAGACTACGCTCTTCTGTGTACAGATATTGTATCATAACTTCGTTCTTAAAGAAAGATGTGCTTCATTCACCAGCGAACAAGTAGTTGACGTCTACCCTTTCGAACGGTTTACAGTGCTGTAGTGTGTCCTGAATATTTCTACAAGTTTAACGTCGAGGAAGATTTGAGCGCTAGGATCTTTGATAAAATAACTCTCATCCCATACAGTGAACAGACAAGCCTGGTTGGATCCGGATAGAAATTCGTTCAAATTATACAAAAACTGCTCTACTTAATTTTTTTGCGGGGGGAATCAAAGTGCCCGCAAAGCTTTTAGTCTAAATAGTTCTTCAAATTTGACAAATGTTGGATGCCGAAAGCCTAGCCTCAACTGATACGCGTCATTCCAAACAAATTAGATTGATGTAAGATTGGGCTGAGCGTAATTTTCCTTCAATTACTTGGTAAATTTCAATATTATGCCGCATAATTTGGTAAAAGACTCGAACCTGAACAGAGTTTCCCGTGATTTTATATCTTCTGAGACTGGTATGGGTTTGTACTCTGCTCCTCTGCGTCAGTGTATGGTGTGACGAATCAATTTTAGATCACGCACTACCACACTGAAAAGGCAGTCCATGTTAGGAACATAAATAAATAAATGCTGGTTCCTGTGTGATGGAGGCAGAAATAATACGCCATTTCCCTGTTATTTTCCCCTGTGTAAGACGGTTTTCGGTGCCTGTCATTTCTGAAATGACCAAGCCCAATTTCGTTTATAATTCGTGTTCAAAATTAACTTTTCTTTGTAAGATTTAAAAGTTTACTGAAAACAAACGTTTGCCTGTGGTACGCTGTTCTAGATCCAGTTATTACCAAAATAACCAGTTGAGATACTATCAGTAACGAATACCAAGTTAAAGATTTTATTTTTCCAAATGCATATGACTGCATTTTTGCACCACTATTTGGTTGCAATTTTTAATATTACTGACGTAAAAAGGATGGATTCTGAAGTATTTTTTGCGCCAAAATGCCACGATTGGCCATAATATTTCGGGTTACCTCCAAGCATCCTGCATTTGCTACTCAACGATCTGCAGAGCACCGTTTGAAGCGAACATAGTCGTTCTGCAGGACGTCTCAGATTGATGACGTCGTCACCGAATGTGGAGAATTTCACCTGCATCCTACAAGTTGCGTGAATACAAATGCCTTATCTACATTGTCAGGAAAATTGCTGGGGATTCGGAATTTCCTAGGCGTGCCTACGTACTACGGTTGTTTGCTATTCCGGCCATTCTGCCATTCACATCTGGATAAAGCCATCTGTTCTTTGATTCTTGGCCGTGTTTACAAAACGATTTCTCAATTTCCACTTTGAAACTTCACTTTCACTGACAAGATTAGCAACGACGTGTCCACCATCAAAAATTTAATGTATTCATCTGCTTTCTTGACTTCAAGCCTACAACTTACTCGTTCTTAGTTTCTTACTCCACAACGATTAAGCTCACGATAAATCATTAATTTTCCACAGATTTCAAATGGAAATATTTTAACGAAGGACCCTTCGCAACAATCAAGATCTGTGTATGACAGATACGATGAAATAGCTACATGAAACGAGCTCTAACCAGTTAAGTTAGTGATTAGGTTGAAGGTCACACAATAAATAGGTAATTTAAAGAAAGCAAAACGTTTGGCCAGAACTAAATTGAAAAATTAAGTCTCTATGGTAAATTAGAATCGCTAAAGCCAGAACAGTCATTCCTAATTTCCTTCCTCAGTGGGTGCTGCCAACATCTTTGGAATAACCTTACCGAAAACGTGGGCGGAAACCTGTCATTTGAGTTATTGCTTCTTTCTACGTCTCAGTTCTGATTACCTCAGATTCAAATCACGAAAGAGAAAAAGCAAGTAAACTGTCAGGCCTGGAGAACAAATAACCTACCACCTGACCAGTAGCTAATAAAAGTAAACCCTAACTATGATGACAGTGCGGGTTCGAGAAAAGTCAACACAACAGAAACACAGTAAACAAAGGTGTATCAACAGCTTCATTGTTTTGTGGACTGACAGTATGCCAGAAAAACCATGTCTCAATTCAGAATTGTGCAAGTCCTGATTACGCTGGTAATGCATCATACCAGCCAGAGACGTATGCATGCATGCAGACATACCTACACCACTCGGTGGTGCAGAACCAGCACAAAAACATTGAAAATACATATGTCTTAACCCGATCCTCGCATACAAGCGAGCGAACACACGTACGCACCCACATACGCAAAGACCGCTCGTGGGTTTCTCCTAGTCAACGAAATGACAGAGAATCAGTTACACAGATCAAAACAAAAAGCATGATGTTGGGCTGACCCTAGTATTCCAGCGATGAACGGTTCGTACCGAACAAACAGACTGTCGAAGCATGTGCTTAGAATCGTACAGTGCAATGAAGAAACCATCAGGCGTCAGACTAGACAAGCCATATATGTGCAGAGGCACACAGCCACTAAGGCTATTAATACCACCGCTATTACTCAGTCAAGTATGAACACACAGTCAGGCTTCTTTTCGTGTATTAACAGAGCAGCATACTGATCAGTGTGCACACAGTGACCTTGGCCTAAATGCCCAGGTGAAAACAGCGTTGTGTGACAAGGCGACACCGACGTCGTTGGCAGTGAGCTTGTGTATAGGTTTGTGTGCGTTCGAACGACCATACACAAGTTTGTCCAGTTGAATGAATGTGTGAAATCTTTCTGCTTCAAAGATTTGTTTCGCCTACGTGACAGGAAAATGTTTGAATTAATGTATTATAGCCAAGTTAACGATCTTGGTAGTTATTCCTCCGTACACCCAGTATGTTTTAATACATCTGGCTTAATCATTGCAGGCTTGATCTCAATCCGATAAATATGCTTCTGTCAAGTCAGCTTCATTCTCGAAGTAAAAATGCTACCTGAAAAATCGCACAACATCCATAGCATATTAGGTAAGCCGAATAAACAAATAAGTAAAGTTAACAGTAAGCCAGAAATTCAGCTAGATCTCATCGGGGTGGAACCATGTAAACCAATGAAACGTACTTACTCATCGATAACCTAGCTGATGACACATGAGCAGTTCGCACCTACAGTTTAACTGGTTGTGCTGAATGAGATTAGGCAGTATACTACATTTGGCTGGGAAGTTTGTGGAGAATGTAAAGAAAACTCAATAGTTTTTCCTGTTTAAAACAAACTTGTGAAGTTTCGATTGGCATTATTCCTCAGTTTTACCACACAGAGGGTGGGCGAGGACTGGATGATTCATCTGAATTGATTGCCATAACTGGTCACAATTTATGAAAGCAACAGTGATTTGACAATGCGATTTCGGTTTTTGAGTATTAAAATTCGGTGCAGATTTGATCTCTGAGACAAGAATTTATTCATCTAAGGACATACCTATTAACAAAACTTCTGGTGTGACAGAATACACAGAGACAACCAACCGGCTAGTTAATGTATCCGTTTCCGAAACAAGTAGTACATTTCTCATGCCAATGTGTAGTGGACGAGATTAAACTGAAAGGGCATTCTTGAAAGTCAACGATACCTGGAACCCGGCGACCGTCTATACTATACTACTTCGGTTTCTAAACTTAAAAAAATTGCTGGATGAATACTACCATAAAACTTAAAGTCCCACAGCATACTCAGCATGAAATATACAAGGCCTCAGTCGTAAAATGTGAAAAACTTGGTTCCCCCCGGAGATTAACTTCTTATCCGGCAAAAATAGGCAAAAGTGGAAAAAGTATTTTGAGGTGGCCGTTAAGAACCTGTTAAAATGCAGACCATTCCTATGACGAACGGTGAGATATTACCAAAACCTTTGTTACTTGGGCCGCTAAGCCGGAAAAATCAAGCCCTGGTACCGGGTTACTGGAATTTATCTGAGTGTTTTAACTTCTGGTGTGAATGCTATACCAAAGAAACACGGTAAACAATCGAATTCACCGCAGCTGATGCATGCATCTACTGTTGGAAACCCCACTTGCTTGAGACTTGCTTGCTTCTGAATAAGCCATAAAAATGCAAATTTCCGAGTACGTTTCAAACTGTATTTGACGCGGTTTCCATACCAGCGGTATACTACCGAGATGAACAAGGAGCGAAGATATTACTCGGATTAGAGTGCATTTCCTTCAAAAGTGATAATTTTGTTCCCAAAAAGCTTTCCTAAAAGTGTCCAGTCAAGTCCAAGACAGTGAGCGAAATCCGCATTGTACAAGTGAATGTGTGAAGGACTGTCGTTGACTTAGTCACAATTATTATCAGCGCCACCGCAACAACAATCACAATGTCAATGAAAAGACGGCCGACGGACCTCTGAGGATCACACCAAGCTCAATGAACCAACCGATTCGGCCCAGTGTGAATAACAGAATGATGCTAAACACAATTTCCAAATAGTGCTCAAGGCTGACTTAGCAGGAATTCGTTGAGTGAGGAAGGCCAAACCAACGCGTTGGATGCGATCAGCTTAGGTCAGTGACCACACAAAGTAGGTAAACTGACGATTGCTGGGCACGATACGTAATTGTTTGCTAATTGAATATTGTCACAGAACAGATTGATATGCATTTAATTAGCTCGAAAAAAGAGAATTCAGATACTGTACTTGTTGAAGAGTTTGCAAGAATACTTAGATTTATCCAATGATTCATCAAGATGCACACTGAACAGGTAGCTATTTTCCCATGAAGATGTCAGCTTGTTTCACTCTTTCAATCAGCTTTACTCCAACAGAAATTCCGTTAAACAAACCGAAAGTAAATAGGAAAAGTTGTAATAGACATTGTAACTTCTGTGGTGGCTTAGATAGAAAGAAGTGACAAGGATGAGTGAGCTGACTCGGTAAGCAAGCAGGAGTGTGAATATTACGCTTGACATTTTCCGTGTTCATTCTCGAGGGTCGCGGTCGCTAATTGTGCTACCTGAATAATTATTCTCTATGCTGCTGAAGCCTTTCGGCCATTAAAACGAATCAACACTTGTCCCGAACGGAAGCGCAGTAAACCATTCAGCTTCGTCATTACTGGAACGAATTTGTGTCGAGTTCCGTGCTCAGTGACCACGCACTGGACATCGAAGATAGACACCACACCAAGGTGGATTTATTGACACCGTACAGGGATATTCCTGACAAGTTCCACCGCCGAAGTCAACTCAGTTTTATCCTAACTGCAAGGTGGCCAAATATCGAATAATGATAATCTTCCCTTGAGTAGCTTTGTTTTCAAATGTGTAGTGACGGGAAAATTGACTTGTCCGTTGTCAAGTTCCAAGAATTTCTATCAGCGTCTTGAAATGGATATGACTTTGTGTTTTTTTCCTCAAAAAGGATTTCCGTTATAAAACCAGCCTACAGCGTGGCACCTCTTCATCGTTTCTATGATTACCAGGTTGCAATAGTCAACCGTATAAAATACAACCGGAACCTTACACCTTTGAGTCAGTTATAAACAGCATGACTAGAAAACTTCAGTCTGAATGTACCAATTAATCGGCATTTTTGACCATCAGCCGTTGAATGTGTTGACCTAAACAGCGTTATGCAACATAATTACCTCAAGAACCTACTTGTGATGCCCAATTTTCGGGGTTAAATGTGCAGACTGAAAGATCATTTGTAATTTGCACCTACATATTTCACCCGGCACACGGGGCCAACATATGCAGGAAAGTAAAGCAGCGCTTCGTAACTCCACAATTTTGGTTACGAGAAATCACGACTGTGCATCCAACAGATAGTCAGGGAGATTCTACCCTCAGAATCCTGGACGACGGTTACGATTTTCTATATATATATAATTATATATATATATATATATATAATTTTGTGTGCTTAATGGGTAGTCAA
Source organism: Opisthorchis viverrini (assembly GCF_000715545.1). Classification (NCBI taxonomy): domain Eukaryota; kingdom Metazoa; phylum Platyhelminthes; class Trematoda; order Opisthorchiida; family Opisthorchiidae; genus Opisthorchis; species Opisthorchis viverrini. The sequence continues at coordinate 1,063,008 of NW_008751818.1, forward strand.
GGCATTAACTCCTATTTTGAGCCAGACCAAATCTACAGCATGGACGCAGATCGGTTTGGGTGAATTTACACCAATTTTCAATTTCAAATCTTTGGAGTTGCAGCTCGTAATACCAAAAATTCAGAAACGGGTAGCCTTGGAACAAGTCCTCTGTATACCTTAAAAAATCGCTTAATGCGATTCGCAACCAGGATGGCAGTACTTTCCATTGAAAAGAGCCGTTGAATCACTTTGGCCACCTTTATGGGGATGATCGGCTGTGCATGGCGCTGTGCATGGTGCTTCCATGTCCGATCACGAAGTAATAAGGGTCAGTTTGGCTCATTTTTCTCAAGAAATCTTGCCCACGGAATACTGTGTGACAAGTAGGACTTGGTTTCTGCCCTTTTCATCAAGCACAATTTACATCAGTTTAGTCACCGATCTAATCTATGTGCAGAATATCATCAATTGGTTGTACTACAAGAAATGTCCAAACAAGATTCGATTAGACCAGACAGTGACAAGAAGACGTTCGATTCTGGTGTATTTATTGCTAACCCTCTAGATTTAAATTACCATGTGAAAACTCAAAGGGAATTTCAAATCGTCTATGACGTTCTTCGTGAACGGTCACGGTTGGTCACGCGTTTACTACAATCGGGTGCCAAGGCGACCTGCATTTACCATTAGTGCGCACAAGTTGTCTGTACAGAGAGTAGGCCCTTCTTCTCTCGTAACAACGCGACTTAATTATATGAGCACAACTGTGATTGACTTCCACCCACCAACTTCTGTTTGCAGCGGTCAATCCGTGATTACTTGCCACCCTGTGGCTACTCCACAGAATACCGAGCTTGGTCACTCAGCTGAACCCATAACGGCTGGATTTGTCTACAAAACCAAAGTGATTAGCAATGCATTGTTGCTAGCCTCTATAGGATTTAGCAGATGGTTTCTAAATCCCGTTGACAAGTTGCTGTCAATACTCTTTGTAATGCTAGATGGCGTACCGTCTGCTGGTTGTCAAAAGATGTGTGTCATACAACCGATCTTATTCTTCCTGATTTACATCGCACTCACTGAATTACCTGTTGTAGTAAGTACACACCCACGAAAACCTTCGTTGTGATCAGGTGTTTGGTTGTTCACCCATGGTTGGGCAAATGCGTATCAGATTGTGCGAGTCAACATCACGCTACGCGACGCTAACTTCATCAATGAATGGAGATATATCCTATCTAGGTGAGTGTTGGAAAGACTATTGTTCATACACCGGCGGCTGAATGGTAGTGTTCAACCCCTTTTAAACGAGTGCTAACAATGATACTTTCTTTTATTCTCCAGCTTAGGTTGATCTGGCTTATTTTATGACTGAGAACGCTCAGTAGGAATTTCAAAACAGAATACAGGCACCATAGAATCATTCAAAACAAACAACGGTAATTTACAACGGAAATTGATGGAACCTCGTCCAGATGCTACATGCATTTTACCCTGTTTACTCTGCACTTGAAACCCAATCCTTTTTCTTGATTGGAATCAATACACAATTACAAAAACGATTTGAGAAGGATCAGATTCCGCTTATACGCTCACTGCTCACCTAAATTGACCTCGTTCATGGGACATAATCTTCTAGAAATAGACTTTGCTCTTTTGAAGCTCAAGATTTGAACTAACAGCTAGTGGTAAGTCCACGACTGCCTTTCTTTGGCGAAAACTAGCGTTTCGCAGGCTGTCAATCTTTTTATTGGTGATAAGACACGAAGCTCTCATGTCATTCAAACACCTAACTATCGAAGGGGGTCTGTAAAATGTCCAAATCTGAGCTATGTGAAATTCGATTAGTAGGAGTTTACTTTTTCATTAACCCGTTAGAATTTTGCTGGTCGATAAGGTAAAAAGGTGGAAAGACACGCTAGTGGCACTATGTTCTGTAGCCTTAACTGCTTGTGCATTGTACCGTATTTTAACTATCCAGTAAATGTTTAGTTTGAATATTCCTCATATATGGTTCCGACTGAACCTTGAACCAGCCCTTTGGCTGCATATTCAGTTAAATAATTTCACTGGATTTATTCAGAACTCGTTCAGAATCTTCTATTCAGTCTGACAATTAAATGAGGTACAAACGCATTGCATGCCACTAAAAAACCACCATGTGGCGATGAGAAAGCACACTCTGGCCATTTGAGATGTTATTCGCTTCATTTCTGACTTTCGTGGAAGTAGGTTCGAAGAAGGATGCTCAGCGTGCACGCGAGTGAATGGTAGTTGGCGTAAAGTAAGAAGCATGACTGCCTTTAAGAGATTCGGAACTGTAGTTTCATGGATCATTGAAAGAAATCTGACAGACCGCCGCATAGCCCCTATAAGTTTCAGATATACACCCATGTCGTCCATAGAATGATAGCCCATTGACTGCTCGCTGAGAATGCTAACCAACAGGCATCTTAGTATGAGTCAGCTGACAGTTCACCCACAAACCCTGTAGTATTCAACAAGAATTAGGCACGTAACAGTTAGATATGTATTACCCTTTAGGCAAGAAACGTGCAAAGATTCGTTCATGAGTTACTTTCTCGAGGCCAACAACCAGGCTTGTAAACCTGTCACACAAAGAGCCATACCAAAAAACTGGTTAACCAATCCGTTTGTCCAACTCGACCAACTGATTTAGTTACAATCAGAGCATCCAAGTGAAAGTAAATTTTACCTTAAAGAAAAAAAACTTGGATATGCTACAGGATAATCTGGATTTCCGTAAAACTTTCAGAACAAGTTTCTGGCCTAGAGTGGGATTTTCAGGATAGACAGCTCAGGCAGCATACTTTCATTTTGGAAGGTCGCAGCTTCCGAAAAAGATGTAGCGGGTAAATCGATTAACTAGTGACTCCGCTGTTGTTCTTCACGCCACTACCGCCATCAAAGTTTTCTTGCGATCTGCGTTCTGTTGCCATGTTGATCCTCCCCGTTTTTTGATAGCCGTCCTAGCTAATCATGTGACTTTATTTACACACGCGCCCACACGCACATGTGCACACGTGCTTTTGCACACAAGAGTGAACAAGACACTGAAGCCGTATCCACATATTCGGTCAATTTCTGTTTGCACCAGTCACGACCGATTTGGGCTAAAGCGTTGAACGCCCCGGACGAACGATCGAGCGACCGAGTGGGATACAGGTACGCCACAGACCGTGCAAGAGACAGAGGGAAACAGCGCGAAGAAAAAAGGGCAACAGTTGTTGCTGCCATGCAATGCCACACACACAAACTCTTACACAAGTTGTGCACATGGAGACACACAGAAATACGGAGTGAAGCACGCCACATTCAACGGCACAATTATCCCGATCGATACTTGGGTGCATCGACCTGTCTGGACAAGGGAAAACGGCTTATCGTACATAATTGGTTGTGATGTCTGAACAGGAAAACATTTGTAATCAACAAAGAGAGAAAGAGCTCATTAAGCTACCACCTAGTAGTATTCACAGTTTAGCTGATTCAATTGGTTACCTCATTTCAAATGTTGCTGAACTGGACAATTTACGCACGTCTGTTTCAACATCCGGAAACCGGACCTTAAGCGGATTGCACACTCCAAAAGCTTATCTTTCAGTTTGATTTACTAGGGCTCGTAGATGCGGACAAACTTCATCTGAGTTTACCATCAGGATAAGAAAGTTCGTGTACCTAGGTATCGTCTACCATGGCGGACTAATGAACAAAATCTGTGCACAAGTAGAAACAAAGCGTTACTGGTAAAGAGGACTGAAAGTCGTCTCAAGTATATGGTGCAGAACAAACATAACCAACTCAGACAAGACATGGAAGTAATTCAATCTTTTCTTGATCATGTTGTGTGAGCAAGCCGAAAACAAACTTCTGGCTGCCTTCTATTCTGTACGTTGTAACTATTTTCGCATTCAGTTGCACGAGAGTTGGAACACATCACCTGATTTTTCTTTTTGTAACCAAGAAGAAAGTTTACGGAACACTAAGAGAACCACAAGCCCGACGTCAGACGTTAATAAAATCACAATTCGGGTCATCTACAGTATAACAAAACTTTGAACAACCTACTTTGTCACCATAATAATGGATGGATGTGAAGGGTCGTATGCGAATATTATTGCTCATAACCATATACCTCACAAACCAAAAAGTCTGATCAAATCGTATTTGGAATCAGAGTTAAGGTATAAATTTTGGTTAGTTGTGTATCAGCGAGTTGGAAATCTCTATGATGATTCAACAGCTATGTGATGTAAAGTATGTTTCTTGGATCTCTGTAAAAGCCGTATGCCTGTCGTACAGTGGTGCGAGCTGCCGCAATTTCGTTCAAGGACGATTTCGGAGTGGGTTGATAGTTGGAGATGGTAGCTGATATAATTGGTGCGTGGATACAGGGTTCTTGGCGGACTTTTAATTGGGGAGATTGGGCGGGGAGCTATGAATTGAAGGCTATAACTTGGATGCACGACCACAACTGAGAACGCGACTAGGCTGTATCTAACGATGTATCAAACCACTGATGTGTGCAGTCTCGGGGTACCCAATCCAGGAGATGGCAATTACCAGCAAAGCTGAGTTCGCCGGCAATGGCTACCATTGTTTGACTTTCCCTGGTTCGTTTCCAACCTTCAGGTGGTTGGGTGAAAAAAGTCCTTAAAGGAAATTTGTCGACTGCCATACGGAGCACATGGACGAGTTGGGCGTGATGATTTCGAAATCACACTCGAGGTTTTAGCCTGAATCGTTCAAATGTAGCACCCTGTCAGTGCCTAGCTGCCAAGCCACCCTATCGAGGCAATGGGGCTGGGATACTGCCAGGTTGCCCAAGCCTGGACAGGGGAAGTCAAGAGGCAGGGGTCGGGTTCGAACCACGAAACTTCCGATCAGTAAATTCGCGCTCTTACCACTGAGACATCTCGCTCCCTCGTGGCCGAGCAACCACAATCTACTCAGTGTGACCAGTTCATCTATCGTGAGCGAGTTATTTCTAAAACCCTCCGGCGTACTTCAGTGTCACTGATCCGATATTCCCACCAGACGCCCAGTAAATGAGTGTTGGTCTCGAAGTTGGAGTCATTCGTAGATGACAGGGCTTAAAGGACAACAGGGCTCAAGGAAGATGGTTACTCAGGTGTATTTGTGGACTTGCAAATTCCAAGTGTTTATAATAATGTTTCGTGAACACTAACACGCAAACAAAGCTACTAACCCGGCTGGACTTTCAGCCACATAATAATAGCGCTAACAGTTCTGAGAAAACCTGCCAGCAACTGCTGTGCTGCCACAAAGAATCAGAATTAGTTCCAAGCCCATCCAGCTCATAATGTGGAACATGGCTTATTTTGAATACAATAGAAAGAGAAAATCTTTATAACAAGCAAAATGAAGCAAGTGAATGCCTTTACAAAACTTATTCTCATTGGTGCCTTCTGTCTTGTTCGGAGAAAAGTAGCTAACCGTTCCAAGCTAATTGTGTCTTACGAATTCAGCAGCCTCTTGCCTTTGTTCACACCAGTTTTGGTCGCGAAACACTCCCGTGTCTGACTCAGCTAGGTTGATTCCAACCTCCCCAACCGACGATGTATCTTGATGTTCAACTCCAACATCATCCTCGGTGAAACTTTCATGGATCAGTAGGTTGAGACTGCTCCCTTTGAACGTATTGACTTGGCAGTGAGGGAGCGATTAATGCGATCTGCTGTAAGTGCTTCTCTGCCCTTTTAGTAAAAAGCCGACTAGCACAAAGCCACGCCGTACTATAGAATCGAACGAAACACCGGAACGCTACTTTGTATACTTGCCCCAGTAATAATCGGAAGAATAACTTTTCCAGGGCTCCGTTAAGAAGCCGGAGGCAACCTTGTCCAGTGAATTGTCTGGTATTTAATTTCTTGACATAAGGCTACTGAAACTCTTTGCTCACCCGTTACCGGTTTCACTCTTCTTAAAACTCATCAGATAGATGTTGACGTCGGTTTTCCATTCGCTTTGTGTTCTACTTGAGCATAAGTAGACCTATCTGATAAATATGGTAGACAATGAAATCACTAATTGACGGCTCATAATATGTCAGCTTACCTTTTTCGTGTCACCAGCATTTGCTGTTATGACTGTCCGCTATCATCACGGGTCGTACTGTTATGCAACCCGAAGGCTTACTAAACTCATTTGCATAACAATTTGGTTTTGACGGGAGACTCATCTGGAATCCAGCTGAATCTCTGACTTATGATGTTATTAAGCAAATTAATATGCTGTATCGGACAGGATATTCGAGATATTGGAATAGACTGTACAAACGTAATTCTCTATTCATAAGGCTGCTGGAAACTCTTCCACAGCTCACGACTGGAAAGTCCAAGAGAGTTAACATTATGCGCTGTGCATTACGAGTATACATACTAATTTTGTTCGTCTGTTGGATCTAGGCTCAAGACACTTAAATTCGAAAAAGTGGGTTATGCTTAGTCCCTGTCCCTCCGACCGAAAAACTAAAGTATAGAATGTGTGTAGCCCCGAGTCTGTAAATTAGATGACATACGCTGAACAGCAAGAGAAAGAAGTTAAACACAGGGTGGTCGGAGGAAATTTTTCAAGGGTCTGAGAAGCTGAAAGTCAGGGCGTAACATAAAGACCAAAAGCTGGAGAATTTGTCAAGGCACAACAATACGGTCTTTTTAGGACACATATGATCAACCGGCAAATGAGTCCTGCAGGCTAGAAACCATTCTAGTGAGATAGGTGAGAAAAAGTTCCAGACATCGACTAGGTGAATAATCTCAAAGTAGCAACTTTTAAGCGAGCTGAGAATTGTGTAAGCGCAATCAGCTGTACCAAGTGAAGCCCAACAATAAGACAATATCAATGGACAACCTAACAGCGACGGTCATCTTCAGATTGCTGTCTCCCAGTAATCCTAATAAATAGTGTGACTTTATTAATGGTGGACTGTACGGATTTCTCCAAATTCAAATTTCGCTTCACTGTTGCGGTTGCTTATGTGTATTTGTCTGTCCCCTCGGGCTATTGGGTGATTTATAGGCGTCTGTGTGTTCGCGCATGTACCAACGTGTGTCGTGGTGTTGTGTATGCAGGTGAACGCGGTCGCATTTGTGCGCCGAAGCACCGATGGCATCGTGCCAATTTTGCAACCCCATGCTCCGAAATTCACTGGTAATGGCACGGAATACAGTACTTATTGGCGAAATGCACCTATGCGGACGGAACAGTTTACCGTGAGTAACAGCGAAGTAGATGCCCACATCCGTTCGTTCGTGCACTCCCCTGCAAATTTAAACAACACATGCACACATCACATCTGAAGTGTGCGAAAACCACATGCACCCGATGGCCAGTGATTTGACAGCCCATGACCTCAAGCAACCAGATCCGGATCTATTACTGAGTTATGTGCAGCCATAGTGCGGCTGCATTAGTCTCACAAATTACACACGAGTGAGCTAATTCAGGGCACACACGACCTTAGCAATAATAGATGGCATACTGGGGGCGTTATAATCAGGCATTGCTGAATTTATATCTTTCAGCAGTGGAAGAGGAACTCTCACTTGAAAACATCAGGCTGAATTTCGCAGTAGGATTTCTTCAAAAATTCTCAACAGATCAGTCACTGGTTTCCAGACCGCTAAACAAAAAGATTGTTTGTGATTCAAAATGACGGACAGGTTCCACATGAGATGAGTGGACTGATTTTCGTACATCCTAGCTGAATAATGGGTTGTGTAGCCCGTGTACAGAACTTATGTAGTGTGACAGGAAGGTAACAATTCGAGGTAATCACTGGTTGAAGTCGCACAAATGGGTTTGCTTTTAGGCCTCGTACAACTGCTCTATCCAAGATAACACTGACCACTTTCAGGAGGGAAAACGTTTTCAACTTGACGCACAAAACCTAGTCAACAGTGGAGCGGAAGGAGGCCTAGTTTTGCCTCTAATTAGAATTCTGTTGTGCTCGTGGTACAATCAAGTGATCTGGATCAAGAGTGAAGTCACCGGTAAAGTTAACGGTCGTTCTTCGCTAACGTAAGGCTACATACCAGAGGGCGCATCCCGCCGAACGAAATTAAATATTTTGCGAAAGCCTTCGCAATTTTTACACACTCTGCGGTTGAAGTTGTATCGAGTGTTACTATAAAACGTGCCGGACTACATATTCTCGCTTATTAAAAAAGCGCTGTACCTTGTAATTATTTAGATTATTTCACTTCTGAGCTGCGTGATCGGTTTTGTGGAAAGTCACCTTTGCTTTGACTCAATTGCTACCCATTTATGCTTTACGAGTTTTAACTCACCACAGAAAACTTGGCCAAAACAACATAAATATCACCCATGGTGTTTTGCTACTGATGCTTAAAAGATCGGATAGTACAATCAGGGGAAGTTTTCACCTTTCACAGCCATAATCAATTCATTGCTAATTTTCGAATATGTGGTTATTCATCCGCTTTCCAGAACCCAAGCTAAACTTTCGGTTGCAGACTCGGGACAATAGTAGATACCTATCGTAGATTGTGGCCTATTCTACGGTACACATCGGTTTGTCGATCGGATTTGTACATGGTCAAGTGTTTGAGTTTGGTTAAAATTACAAAATATCCTCGACAAAAATATCTGTAAATTCTGCCCGAATTCACGATCTTCCCAAGTGCTTTTAAGTAGATTCCTCCAGTATACATAGTGAAACCGGGAATTTTGTAATTACTTTCAATTCACTGGTTGTCGTTCTCGCCAAACACTCACCGCAATATGCTGAGTTGCAGCCGTGTAGTTCACCCTAGCAATCTGTCAGCTCACAAATTGCCCGAACATAAAGATTACATTTAAAGTCTCTGATGTTGACAATCTTAATCAGGGTAAATTTAATCTTCTGGTAAACCCCTCAAAGAACAAAGAAATATGGTGTGCTTTTTTAGAAAATATGTTCGGCTGCAACTCCCTGTGTGCGTCTCGTTAGCAGCCTTTGGTTCTGCAAATAATCCCGAAATGCCCAAAAGTTCAATTTGGTGGAAATTCGGGGACTAGTTTCCACCGATAGGCAAGATGATGGTGAGGCAGGAAGTGGGATGCCCGGATCTCTTCACCAACCTTATAATAATAGCCTCATCAAGTCCAAGATCACTTAAAAGTTTGGGGTAATTAAGGCGCCACACTATTCCTTCTCTTGATCTTCCAGCTGCTGAGGACAATTAGTTGCAAATATATGAGTGACAAGAGAATGAATTACCTGCGTTCCGGCCCCCTGTATTTGTCAAATTTTGTCAAATTTGAAAGTTTTACCAACTCGGTTAGTTGGTTTGTCACCAGAGTAAGGTTATAAAGGTATTAAACACCCGTAACCCATAGACTTCTCCGGTCTGAGGGTGCTTAACCAGTCCTTCATTAAGACGTCCGTTAGAGTGATGATAGGATTTTTTCATCCCCGGTCCACTCATTGCACTTTTTTGTACTCGATTTTTCGCAAAGGCTCCGCTTCTCTCTAGAGTTATACACCAGATGTCGAGAAAAGGGTCTTGTTAAACGGAAGGCATTTGTTAGATCCCAAAAACGCCCAGCCGAATAATATCTTCTAGCCTTTCCTACCCGATCGACAGAGATTGGAGCTGACTTTTTCAGAAGTTACGTCAGGATTTTGTTTTGTTTGTGTATTTCCATCAATATAGCCCATTAGATCAAGTCGTACTCTATCTTTTCCTCCTTGGTAATCATACCCATGCTTGCTTCACATAAAATCTTCATTGTAGGACTCACCTACTGCATTTCAATTCACCTTCATCAACTCCAGCTGTCCTAACACTACAAAAATTTGCAACCGTTTTGTCTTGAAATAAGGCATGATTTCCCCCTTCTTCCTGGACTTCTAATCAACCAAAATTCAATGGATCTGGTATACAGTCTCGTCTGCTTTGGTACATGCTGATGTATTTACCACTAACTTTGTTTTACCATTTGGGTACCATATGTTATACAATCCCAAACTGTGACGAATAAATTGTCTGTCAATCAAACTTGACTAGTGTTATCCCAACGGGTATTGTAGGTAGACAAACAACGACCATTTGTATTTGCGAACAATTCGAAAGCATTTCCCATCAGGTGCGTCGTCACCTCCGGTGCACTAGAAGAGGGAATATAATCGCCAGTTGTTCTGTCAGCTTATTTTTTAAGCTTTAGTATCCTTTTTATCTGCCTTGGACAGGAGTAAATAATCGAATAATGAACTATTTATTCAGCCTATTCATTCGCTTCCGTCAGAGAAAAGCATCTATAAAATATGCATTGCACATTAAAAGTCATTTACCGGAAGAAGTTTACGAAAAAATTTTGTGGGTCGACTTCAACTACGTATCCCAGTGTTCTATTTTACCAAGGTTGATATACACGTAGGACTGTTAGTTTTAAATCAGTCATACACTTTGGACATACGGTTGACGGGGAGTTTGGGAAAGCGTCTACGTGATAGATCCCAAGAAGGGTGAACTTGGTCTTGGGCTATCGAGGAGCGTGTTACTGTGTGGTTTGTCATACTGTGCTATCTGAAATATACTAAACGATACTTGGAACAATAAGAGCGAGCGTAAGTGTTCGTTGTCTCCGAAGCTCCTCAAAGCATAACCAGTAAACCGTCAAGATTCTTCTGCTTCAAATTTCAGCCAGAGAACATGCAAACTGAGGGCTTATTTTAAAAAGACAGTCATCAGACCATTAATAGGATGATATGTAAAACCCGTCTGCCCACTCAGACCTGCTGTTGTATCGCATAGCAGTCTAACTTTGTTTTCTGTGAGAACACTACATCTAGTAAAACTCCAGATCTGGGTAAGCAAAAAATGCACTGGGGTCCTCGTGCTAGATACTTCAGCATGCATTCTAAAAATGTTACACTGCGTCCAAGAAAATTAGGTTTACTCTGAGGTTTGCTATATTGAGTGTGGCTGGAGGCAGTATATAGGCACTGCCTTGAGAGCCACCGATTGCTGATTATTATATTAACTTAGAAGGCTGATGGAACTGTCAATGAAAATTGCCTTTAACCGCCTCGTGTTGTGGTCATTGTCATCATTCTCATCAGAGACAGCAATAAAGCAGTGTGCTATAATATCAGGGCAGTACATTTTTATGTGGGTGACGCCATTACATGGAAAGAACAACAAAAGGCATCCGGTGCCAGCTCATGAGAAACGCCTGAGTTGTCCACCCAGATGAGCTGAAGTCACTAATATCGACCAACAATCTTTCTTTCAGTGATGGTCACGCGACGCCATCCTGGAAGGTGAATCACGGGAACAGCACAAAAAGCTTTGTAATCCTTTCTATCTCCTTCCTCTCGGTCGTAATTCGACCACATGTTGATTTGCATGAACGACTTACCTACACAACTACCTCGGCGTCCATACAAACTACGACACACAGATCGGCAGTAAACGAATAGATTTTTAGGCAAACTCTTTGCTTTTGGCACACCGATATCACACAACCATTAATGTACCATAAGAAGCGAGGCTTCATATTCAAGAATTAAATGTGGTGAACTGTGTAATAGCTAAATGAGCCTCAAATAGCTATAAGAACAGACCCAATCAAGTGAGAAAAAAACCATCAGCGACGGAATTGAAGCCCCTGTAATTGTAGGGCCTTTAAAGAAATCCACTGCCCCATTATTAGGCCTTTGCCCTTAATCTATACATGTTTTTGAATCTACTATTTTTTGAATAATGTTTTCCTCTACAAATGGTACCGAAAGTTTTCCTGGGGACTGATCTTGAGGTTCAATGCTGGCAATATGGTCTAGTAATAATCTCAAGGCCATCCACCTTAGCGTGATAGTAGGAGCATATGGAAGGCTGACGCTCAGATTATGTTTACAGTCAAGCTCAATAATCATCGTAGGCCATGTTTGATCTTTCCGCCCGTCAAAATTGCCAAAGTTTTGTCCCTCCCTTAGCGTCTTTAAGTCTAATTGCATCTGTGATCCAACTTTTCGGGCCTTGTCCATAAAAATTACCTCCACTTTTGATCAAAATATTGTCGTTTGCTGAGTGCGGGATATTTATATAATTTTTCTCATAACTTAAATAGATAAGCATATTACGATTTTTTCCTTTCTGTAGGTTCATTAATGATCTTTCTAAGAAATAACTACACGGTTCCATGGTATTGTTGGTTGTAAAATCCTCTACTAATTTAACACACTAAAGATATTGCACCATATGCTCGTGACACTGTTAGGGTAAATGCTTCATTGAAAATGTGGCACTACCCACAGTACCTGTATTTTGGAATGCAGGACAATGTCCAAGCACAAACGATCAGAATTCTATACTGGACCAAAAGCTTTACTATGTTCCTTGAAAGGATAAGATTCCAAGATCAGGTTGCCCAACAATCTATTTGCACACACAAAAGGAACTATCTAAATACCGCCGTTTCTTTGTGCCTGATTAGAAGAACCACCTGTTTTAGAGATTTTTCTGGAATACGAGCAGCCACCCAAAAAGAAAGTGCTGCCTTGTATCATTTTTGTTATTCTATCTTCAGTTGATAACGTGTGATGCAGATTTTCCGTAAAATAGAGGATAAACATGGAAGTCCACTACAGACTTAAATGCTTAATTTGTTCACAGGTGCCATGCGACTGCTTGAGTGTTCGCAAAATCAGCTTGTTTTTCCTCACTATTCACTGCATCCCTCTCATGTGGTTGGTCAACCTTGGATTTATCATGTGATCTAAGCCATCTGCGCTGAAACGGTGACCCCAAATTTCGTAAATTTTTGGATTCTCCGATGTTTATATATGGATCAGTTGTCACAATCCTGTAGGCAAAAGCAACCCAACACTGAAGAGTTGGCTTTCGCCTCGATGCCAATGAAGTGAATATTGAGAGGTTTTGCAACCGGATTGTAGAATTAATACATTGGTTTATTTTTGAAGGACAGAGCCAACCTGGTAGCCGGTATAAAAACGGAGTCGTTATTTTAAGCCGAAGTGCTGCGGGCAGTGGAGTCTCGGTCTTCAAAACCAATTTAGTGCTACCAATGGTGAAGATAATTGCAGAAACGACATACCGAAAACCATCTCTTACAGAAAGACTAACTTTGCGCTGCATTCTGAGGCTTAAAACAGGCACTCAGAGGTACAGTCTTCCGCTCCATGTTACCCGTGTGATGAAAAGTTACACGAATTGGAGTGCACATAATTTATCGAGGTAATTTCAGGAAACAGCCCCAGCGATTTTCAGCGCACCTATCACAAATACCTTTATACTGCCTGAAGAGTGTCTCCCGACAACCTATAAACTCAACTAACCAGCCATCCCCTTGCCCCCGGGGGATTCGAATATCTCACTTCCAATAGAGCGACAGTTTAGCGAACCATGCAATTCAGGTGAAATACCAAGCATACGGCTGCTGGACCGTAGTCCGGCT